>NC_053167.1:66955334-67258501 GCF_016835505.1 Polypterus senegalus
CATGATTTTCTTTAGTATTGGTGAATTACCATAATTCCATTGTTTGTTTTTTTTAACTCTGGGTTTAAATTTATTAAACATTTCAGGAGTCAGCATTGTGGGCTCCCAGGTTGTATAGACCTTGACCATTGATTGCTTTTGAGGAGTGAATTCCACTGATCCGTAAATAATCCTTATAGAGTGTGCTATCTCGCTGTCACTGTTTGGTCATAAGTTAAAGTAAGTCTTCTCATGGGAAACACAGTTCAAATTTGATTTAGTCACTTTTAAATACAGCACCTAATTCAACTAAAATATTACATGCTGTCTGGAACTATATTTGCTGATAAAAAAACAAAGGGGTGAGTACAGTTCAAATCCAAATTATCTAGTTCATCCCATAATCTGGTGCTTTACTTTGTAGTCTTTTTATTAAATCAGTCATATTTTAATATTTTAATACTGTTCATATAAATTAAAATTTCTTTTTTTGTGAAGAACACATAAATCTACTGTAAGTAGTGCCACTATGGCCACAAATACAAACTTTTGAAAACAAATACTCCTAAATTAAGCCTAACACTAAGTACCTTCATAGAGTTAAGCATCTTCCCGTAGTTTTTTGCCAAATCAAAGGAGTTGAGGGCAGCACAGTGGGTAGTGCTGCTGTCTCACAAATCCAGTGACATTGGTTTGAATAAAATCTTTTTCATCCACAACCCCCAAACAAGTACTAGTTAAGTTAAGTAATGAAATTAAACTGGCTATAATGATATGACCTTAATAATCCATGTGCCTTGTGACTGGGAAGGAAGGAGATAGATGATCAGGAGATGAGTAAACTTAAAGGGAAGAGGCAGACACAGTGTCTAGGGCAGGCAAAGTTCAGAACACCAAGTGGAGCTAGGAGAACTGATCAACAAAACCAAAACACAAAGCAAATAGAAATATAAAAAAAAAATGCAAAAATCCTTACACTAATGTTTCTTAGAAGCACAATTTAGCTTTCTATACTACTAAACAGCACAAGAAAGAGAAGCAAAAGGAAAGAGATCAAAAAGCAGAATGCTAGAAGCTGTGTATCATCATCTTATATAGGCACAGTATGTTGGCAAAGTGAAACACATAATTTTCTTATTCAATGACTAGCTACAGACAACTGCAAAAATATGGACATGACCATGCAAAGATTAACACAAAGTGACAGTAACCATATGAAAGCAAAATGTAAATAAAAAAAAAAAATTCCAGAATAGCAATAAAAATGAACAACATATGTGTCGGTGTGATTAAATATGTGAGTGTGCCTTAAAATGTACTGCCGTTTTCTTCAAGGCTATTTCCTCCCTTGCCATGGTAGGCATCAACCCCTGCTACTCTGAATTTGAATAAATCGTGTGTACATTATTTGCATATAGAATGACTTAACATGTACTCCTCATGTTTAGTAAAAAAATATTTTTCCAGTTTCTGAAAATTATTTGGCATTAGTTGTTTATTTTGACAGAATGGAAATGCATTGTTTTGATTGAATTAATTGAATTTGGACTAAATTCAGGCATTTTGAGAAATTAAACAACATATTGGAATTTTCAGGTACTTTCTCCATCTCCACTGGGATGATAACTGCTCATCAGCTGTATAATTACATCACCGACCATGCAGTAACCTATGGGATGAAACCACTTCGAATGTCAAAATCTACAGAAAGTAGTAACAGTCGTAAAGGAGTTCCAAATTCAGAGTTACCTGAGTATGCATTGGTGGCACTTTGGAACAGGTAACGTGCTCAACAACTTTAAATGCAGTTTAATTATTGCAAATAAATTAATTAAGTTTGCTAAGTTGTAGGCCTAACAGACATTATAAAGATGGTATTATTCATTTATTTTTTACCAGCACATATGTACTAGCTTCCATTAATAAAGTTAAGGTATTTTATAGTCTTGCATTTATTATAAATATTAAGAAGAAGCCACTTCTCAAGTGCTTAAAGAATTATTTGTTATAATGTTCAAAGTTTATCATAGTGAATACTACGATGAAGCATTGTAGTTCTGTAATTCCATATGATATACAGAAATACATTTGCAGCCTATTGCTGCTCAGTGACACCAAAGAGTCATGTCATCATAAGTTTCAGAAATGCTGTTTTCCCACCACAGAAGCATCTTTTCAGAAGTAATTTTGAGTTGTTCTGTTCGGGTCCTTTGTTTCTTTCCCTCCTTGAATATTCACTGTTTGTTTTTTATCAGTTTGTACTAATATTTTTGGATATACACCGTATGTTTTTCTGCTGATGCCAAAAATATCAGTTTGTCAGTTGAGTGAGATGTGTCAGTTTTGTTGAAATGGGTCAAAGCAATTTCCAGCCTAGAAGACTTGTTGTTGTTATTATTATTATTATTATTATTATTATTATTTGATTAATGCCTTTATCTAAGGTGACTTGCAACATTTGAGATACAATTGGTTACATTTCATTTTTTTTTCAGTTAGAGCATAGGCAGGTGAAGTGACTTACTCATGGTCTCACAGTGCCTGCAGCAGGGTTTGAACTCACAGCCTTCAGGGTTTGAAGTACAAATCCTTAACCACTACGCTTGTTTCTCGATACAAACCTTGTTATAATTGCATTTAGATTTAATATTTATTTAAATGTGCAAAGAATACCTGGAAACAGATGTACATACAAATGCACATACTTCTAGTGCAATATTTTGTGCACAAAGTAAATGTGTCATCTTACTTCTGTTGATATTGTAAGTTGCTGCAAGAGGATAGATTTTTGCCATCTTTTAGAGTCTACTAAAATGATTCATCAAATGAGTGGATGGTAAAACTTTATCGGTAACACTTTAAGGGCATGTATTACTCCTTTACTCTTATGTAACTAGACCTTAACATAGGCTTCTTTTGGTCTTCATAATACTTATAAAACATTGGTTTTTCATCTATGTGCAGTGAGGCATATTGACATGATGGTAAAATTACTTGTTAATATGAAGAGTGTATAAACCTTATACTAAATATGTAATATGAACAGAAATATGTCACAGTTAAGCCACCTCAGACCACAGCAAAGTAAAGTTTTGCTGGTAGGTAACATTGCAAAGATGAATTAACACTTTACTGAAGTTTTGTAAGTGTTATGAAGACCCAAAGAAGTGTTTGTTGAGATATTGTTATAACGTAGTAAAATGAGTGATAGATGTATTTTTGCAGTATCCAGCTTAAAGTGTTAGCCTTTTATTTTTTATGCAGATCTTAGCAAGTTTTTTTTTATGTCTAATATATAGAATTTTCCTAGTTTAGCATTTGCATTCAACAGTACTTTTTGTGAAGTTAAAAAATTGGTTAAAACTGGAGGGCTTATTTGCTTTTGCTATTCTGTGCTCATTCTTACATTTTTAAAATTTTCTACCTGCTTCAGATTTTAACTATCAAAACAAAAGAAAGCAGAGTTCTAAAACTTGTCAGAAAAATAAAACACAAAATTTTGTTTTAAGTCATGTATATTCCTCCAAGAAAATGCATGTTGTAAGATTTTTTTTAATTCCATGTCTGCACAGTATATCCCAGGAAAAAGGCCTACAGCATCTACAGCTGGCGACAGCAGATGTGCCCCCACCTCAGCTTCCTAATTGCAGAACTTCCTACTGCATGTAAATCGTGGCAGTGAACTAGCAATATTTCAAAAATTTTCCTGCCTTGTGGTAGAACAGAAAGGTGGTTGTTTATTTGCTGCCCAGTCTGCACAAAAACAATTTAATGTTAGTTCTTTATGTAATTATATTTTCTGTGATCAAAGTAACTAAAAGCCTCAAGCTTATACTGCATTGCTACAAATACAATGCAACCAAGGAAAAGAATACAAGCTTAAATCTATAACATGATGTGAAGCAAGCTACCCAGAGATTTGTGTTGCCTCTTCTCTAATATACTGTATGTCTATATTAAACTCACTTCATTCATTTTAGATAATCTAGAAGTAATTGGCACTATTAAAAGTTAAACAAAAGTGTGATGGTAATTCATCAAAGGGCACACGTATACACTTCATTTGGAAACTGCAATTAAAATACAACAGTATTTCAAATGCCAATTCCTTTGCAGCTTAAAAAGTTGATGGGTAGATGATACTATAGTAGAGTTTTGCTATTTTCTGAATTATCTGTCTGACAGGCTTGACCAAACATAATATTATAAATTGGCCAGAATATTTTTGATCAACAATTGGTCTTGCATGTGTGAATGTGGATGTGTGCATCCATTTGCTTTGTGACCCATCTAGAGTGTTTATGGCTTTGTGCCTGCTGCTACTTGTGTATTGAAAAGTGCAGAGCCCCATGAAAATCAGAGTTCCTCATATTCAGTGCATGTTTCAAGGGACTCTTGATTTTTTTTCCTTACATTTATGTAGACTGTTGCTTCTTAACTTGACAAAAGTTGATACTTACTGTCATTTTGATAGCTTCACATTATACTTGCACATGATTTGTTATGTATCTTCTTTGGGTGTTGTTGATTAATAGTGGTAATACCCAAGTATATTTCAGCAGACATGTGAAGAATTCAGTAAAACTTGTAATTATGATACAAATTTATCTTCTGATGTGATTGAGACTTTACTGTAGAATCCCAGTAAATTATGTATCTTTCAGGCTCTTTAAAGGAGGAGATTACAATACACACTTGGACCAAGTTTACATTTTAAGCTGAATATTCTGTAAGCCTGCTGTACAGTGCCCTGATGCATTGTCCTTTCTGACTCCAAAAAACTTTTTTCCAGAAAAGAGCATTTATAAGAAGTAATTTGACTATATAAACAAGTTGTCATCAAAGAGTTTGAATTTGTGAGAGGGACTAGGTGGAAAAGCAAGCTGTTAAACTACACACATCCTATCTACTTTTTTAATTAAATCAAAGGGTTAAATTATATTACTGTCTTGCAGGTCTTGAAGCTGTTTTTATTCTGTGCTATGAATTACGTGTGTCTTACTGCTAAACAAATGCTGAAACCTATCAATTCGTAATCAAATAGGATAGAAGTATACACATGCACATGATACCACCAGAAAATATTAAAAGCCTGTGTCAGGAAGCTTTCCCACATCATGCACAGGGCCACTGACCTAAGTTTGTAGCTTGTGAGAGCACCTGTGAGAACATACTATGAGAGAAACCAACACACACTTACACATAGTAATCAATCCACTCAAAGCATTTTAATTAAGATTGAAGTGAAATCTTATGCTGTATCAAAATATTAAACAGATACTTTATATATAGGTATCTGTTTCTGTAGTGACCACATTTTCTGGATCTATTTGTATCTGTCCCTAGAAATGAACAAAGATCATGTGCAAGCAGTATTACTGACTTCAAGGAAATAATGAATTTGTGACAAGACATAATCATAACTGTGAAGTAAAGTAAATAAAAACAATTTTAGGAGGAAGAATAAGTTCCATAGTATAAAGAAGAAATATACTTTTTGAAATAAGAATCCTCACATTAGTTCTGTCATTTATCATACTGGATTTTCACAAGAAGCAAATTTTCATCAGGTAGTTGTTTTTAGTACTGCAAGAGCCATAAAAAAGAAGACTTCAAAAATAAGGCTACAGTGACATCAAGAGACGCTATGGCAAGGAGCAATTAAATTGTCAGAGAAATGCACGAAAATTCTCATTAGTTGTACTGTATGTGGTAATCTATCTTAACTAAAGAAGTTTTCATGCTAATAGATTTTCATAGTTTTAAATAAAATATCCTATAGTGACTTTTTAAGGGAGAGAAGTAGATTATTATTAAAGGAGGAATAAAAGTAAAATATGTAGTTGTTGTATTGATATGTTGTTTTTGTTAGCTTTGCTTGTACATTTGGATGAGCACCTGCAAATAAACTTTTTGCATAGACATGCAACTACAATAGTGTTATATTTAGTTATCATCAAAGATCATTTACAACATTAAACGCCTCCTAAATTTTAAATAACAATTAGCAGACTGACATGATGTTAATTTTACATGCATAGACAAAAAAAACACAAAGTAATAACATAGATAGAAACTGCTGCATTATGCCTTTCTGTTGACTAGTAGTATAATGTACACATAATGTACTCAACTGCTAAATAGGCCTTCCTACCCCTTTCATGATATTCTACATGTACTGAATAGCTCTTTATATGAGAAACTGCATTCTGTTGGAAATAGAACATTTTATTTCTTTCTACTTAATTGTTTTTCTGTTGATTTTTGCCAACAACAAAGTCTGCATATTTGATTTTTAAAACAAGAATTAAATATTAATGTCTCATACAGTAGTTCTCCTTCAAAAGACCCACACCATCTGCAGATCAGCCATGGTGCAGTGCAGCAGGCATGCCCACCTCCCTTCTCTCTGACATTTTAACTGCAAAAGGTTTTTCTGCCAGTAGATGGCAGTAGCAAGGCAACACTCTAATCAAGTATATTTCATCCTCACAGAAGATTTTGGCACAATTAGGACAGAAAGGCGCAGTACTGAGTGCATTTTTTGAATAAGAGAAGTGTGGAGCAAGCCTGACAACTGAATAGCTGTAGCAAACTTCAGATGTCTTGAGGAATGCTCATAATTTTGTAAATTGCGGAAATGATTTGGTCCCAGACAACACGGTTGCACAGTGTTAAGCGCTGCTGCCTTGCAGTAAGGAGACCTAGGTTCATGCCCCAGGTCCTCCCTGCAAGGAGCTTGCCTGTTCTCCCCATGTCTGCATGGGTTTCCTCCCACTGACCAAAAACATGCAGGTTAGGTGAATTGACAGTGCTAAATTGGCCCAAGTATGTGTTTGGTACGTATGTGTATGTTCTGCCTGCAATGGACAGGTAGATCTGTTCCTGCCTTGCACCCTGTGCTAGCTGGAATAGGCTCCAGCTCCCACAACCAACTCTTGTCTAAATTGAGGGGGCTAGAAAATGACATTTGATACCACAGGCTTAAATGTACAGCATGATGTGACACAAGTAACCCAATGATGCCTGTTGCCATCCGTCTTGGCTACATGCTGTCCCAGTGCGTGTCTAAGGTCACAGCCCAATGAAGCCAGCAGGACCACATCGTCCCGAAAAAACAGAGATGCTATCCTGGGACAAGCAAACTGGACACCCTCCACTCCTTGACTGCGCCTAGAAATTTTGTCCATAAAAATGATGAACAAAATCAGTGTCAAAGGGCAGCCCTGACAGAGTCCCACACCTCCTGGGAAAGAGTCTGACTTACTGCCCGCAATATCAGCTAAGGTTTTGCTTTGGTTGTACAGAAACCAAATAGCCTGCAACAGCAGAACAGACATCCCATACTCCTGAAGCACCCTGCCACACAATACCCCAAAGGATGCGGTCTTATGTAGACTGGCAGGTCATACTCCCATGAACCCTCCAGGATCTTTTTGAGGGTAAATATCTGGTCCATTGTTGCTACAGGGATGAAATCCGCAATGTTTATTCTGATTCCGAGGCTTGACCAACAGCCAGATCCTCCTTTCAAGAACCCTGGCTAGGCTTTCACAAGGAGACTGAGGAGTGTGATGCTATGCTTAAAGGAGGCTACTTTTCCCACAATGACAGTTGAGTGGCATCCCATGTTTTCACACAATGGGGTTGGGTCAGGGGACAGCATAGCCAGTGATTCACCTTATCATTCCTTAGCATTAAGGAGTTTTAAGCAAAATGTGCAATGCCCCCATGATAATTAGAGGGTCCTATTACTGCTCAGTGTTGGCTGAACATTGAACTCTTACTCTGCTACTATAGAATATGCAATACATCAGCCACAGAGAATGCTGTTACATAGGGTATGCATATCTCCAGTACACAAAGCGCATCATACACGGACAGAAAATCTGCAAATAAGAGCAGTGCCTCCTTGAATCATGCCATTATCAAGCAGAGGATCCACTTTTCTTAGCATCTTCTAATAAACTTTGCCACAGTTACCTGATTGCTGAGAGTTTCTGATTTGTCTAGACACAATTGCTTAACATTGAACTTTTTGGAAAGCATCCTCTTCTTAAATGGGTAGTTGACATTTTATTTCATCTGTTTTGTGTACCCACTCGACAAATGCATTCTCTTCAACACCCTATCCTAATACTTTATTCGCTGTTGATTGGCTAATGAAAAGTGCATCAAGTCAAATCTCGAGAAGCTGAAATAATCAGCAAAGAGCACAGTTAGCAGATGCACCATCAGACGAACAAATTAGTACAGCTTCAGACTGTATCAGTAATGTGTATATTTAGATTCATTTCAAAAACAACCTACCTATTTTCTGACAAACACATCATTAAGCAGACTTTAAATCAATTAAAATATATTTGTTTGATAAGAATAAATATTCACTTACAAGTATTTTTTTAATTCTTTGATGGTGAAAGCAGGCGTGATCCAAGTTCTTCATAGCTATATCTACAATGAGGCTAAGAGTGACTCATCTCCAGCATTTGGCTTATATCTTCATTTTTGTTTACCTGTTCAAATGAATTTTGCATGTGATCCAAATTTGATATGAGTTTACGTAGATATTTGTCCTGATTTTGCCCAGTTTGCACAAAATTAATAAAAACAAATTTGTCAGACAGATGTCACTAATAGTAATAGGCCATTTTGAACACTAACATCTTCTATAATATACTCTATTTGTATCCAATTATTGAACAGGCTTTATCAGTTTACAAGATCTACAAGACCTTTGGTATCATTTAAAATTTCTTTGTCACTTCTACTGACCCTGTAGCAAGTTCCTCCAAACCTCAGATGAGGATCCCGGCACACACAAGAACCTCCCTACTCTTAGTAAGAGGCTAATTATATCAGGTACAGAAATAGACAGAACCTTAGCCCTAATTTGATCCCGTTTGATGGAAGTATTCTTTATGTATTGCAAAAAATAACCACCAGACCAATTAAGTCAATTAAACAAACATATATGTGTATATTATGAAAACCCACACAGAACTATAAACATATTCCCCTTTAGAACATCCCACACAAAAAACTGAACAAGTAAACAGATACTAATTAATGTGCCCATACCCCCGGACCCCCCTTTATAATGCATTACCCAGAAAAATGTCAAAGCCAAAAAAGAAATGAGACAAATGAAAAAGAAATATGACTACTTACAGGCATCACAAGAATATTCACAGCGCATACATATATATACAAATATAAATTAAACATACACCCCCATACACATTCCCCAGTCCCTTTTAGATTAAACTTTTTTTGGCTGGGTATTTCACTGTTAAATCAAGCGCACTAGTGAAATATACCACTGTCACATTTGCCCTCTACAGATATAAAAGGAGCATTCTCCCCGGCTTGGAGAAAAGTCTTATCTTGGATGCTGAAGTCCACCTCACCCGGGTGGAATGGGGTTAACGTCCCTCAATAGAAGACGCAAGCGTCATAAATGAAAGGCAGCGCTGTGCACACCAATGTCCTCCCCTGGTCAGCCAGCACTTGTTTTTGCATGCGCCTGAACCGATCTAGATATGGATCATTTCGTGCCTCATGGATCTCTCCCTTTCTATTCCTTTTCCCAGCTCTGTCTCCTCTCCTTTTTCAAAATGCACACCTCCTTGTCTTTTTTCAGTCAGTTCCCACCTTACGACACACACCAGCGTGTTTATGCAAGGACCCACAGGTGTGGTTTGGCCCCCTGTTTCCCCTTAAAGACATATCCTTAAAATACTTAATCCCTAGGACATATATTCTAAGTAGTAGTAGTACAGTAGTTTATTTATATAACGCCCTTCACAGACAAAAGGACGCAGAGCACTGAACAGCAAATACAACAGTTTAAACAAAACATAAACAAAAACAGTAAAAATAACAAATAAACAAACAGGAACTATTCAGCACTGATTAAAAGCCTAAGGGAACAAGGGGAAGAAACAAAGCAAATAAAATATGTAGCTACCGTTACAACCCAAAGCAATTACTATTATTTGAATGGGTCCCGCATACATTGCATGGCCGATAAATGCAATATTTTAAAAATATGTACTGCTCAAAAAATTAAGAGAACATTTAGTCATCACAGTCTAGCACCAAGTCAGTTGAGGTCTAGGGATAAAAATATATCCAATTAGGAAACATAATCAATTGTGAATCAACATCACCTGCTTTGCTGCAAATGAAAATGACAAAGAGGTAAAACAGTAAGACACCCCCAAAGAAGGTAATGGTTTTGCAGGTGGTGGCCAAAGACAATTGCTCTCTCCTTATCCTTTCTGACTGATTCTTCTCGAATTCAGCATTTTGCTGTTGTCCTTGTTGCTACTGGCAGCATGAGGTGGTACCTGCAGTCGATTCAAGTTGCTGTGGTAGCCCAGCTCTTCCAGGATGGCACATCCATATGTGCCATCACAAGAAGGTTTGCTGTGTCTCCCAGGACAGTCTCGACAACATGGAGGATATACCAGGAGATCGGCCGTTACACGTTTAGAGCTGGACAGGGCCGAATAAGGGCATCAACCCAGCAGCTGGACCAGTATCTGCTCCTTTGTGCGAGGAGGAACATGAGGAGCACTGCCAGAGCCCTACAAAATGACCTCCAGCTGGCTACTGGTGTGCATATCACTGAATAAATTATTAGAAACAGACTTCATGAGAGTGGCATGAGGACCCTATGTCCTCTAGTGGGACCTGTGCTCACAGCCCATCACTGTGAAGCTCAATTGGCATTTGGTAGAGAATACATAACTGTCAGCTTTGCCATTGGTGCCCCAGTCTCTTCACAGACAGCAGGTTTACACTGAGCACATGGGACAGACACGAAAGAGTTTAGAGACATTACATAGAGTCTTACTTATGTAAGAATGCTGTTCATAGATTACAGCTCGGCATTCAAGACCTTCATCCCCTTGAAGCTTGACGACCTTGGGTTGGAGATGACCATCTGCAGATGGATTTTCTCTTTCCTCACAAACAGGCCTCAAGTGGTGAGAGTCAGCAAACACATGTTCTTATCACTCATTTTAAACACAGGAGCGCCGCAGAGCTGTGTGCTTAGCCCCCTCTTGTATTCCTTGTTCACCCACGACTGTGTTGCAAAACACGGCACAAACACCATCATCACGTTAGCAGACAACACAACCATCATAGGCCTTAACACTGACAACAATGAGACGGCCTACAGAGAGGAGGTGCTGGCACTGAGTAATTGGTGCCTGGATAACAACTTGTCTCTTAACGTCAGCAAAACCAAGGAGATGATCGTGGACTATCGGAAATAGCAAGGCAGAGAACACCAGGCCATCTATATCAGTGGCGTAGAAGTTGAAAGGGTTAACAGCTTCAAGTTCCTCGGAGTAAACATCACAGAGGATCTCTCGTGGACCCTTCACATAGACACGGTGGTCAGGAAAGCTCGCCAGCAGCTCTACTTTCTGAGGAGGCTGAGGAAGTTTGGCATGAATGCCAACATCACCTCAAACTTTTAAAGGAGTGTGGTCGAGAGTCTGCTGATGGGCTGCATTACCGTCTGGTATGGGAGCTGCTCTGACAGCAGCCGGAAATCACTACAGAGAGTGGTGAAGGCAGCAGAGCACATCATGGGCAAGAGTCTCCCTGCCATTGAAGACATTTACCTCCATCGGTGCTTGCGTAAGACAAGAAGCGTCATAAAGGACCTCAGCCATCCAGCACGCCAGCTGTTCTCCTTGTTACCGTCTGGCAGATGATACAGCAGTCTGGCTGCTCAGACTACAAGACTTAAGAACAGTTTTTACCACCAGTCCATTCGACTCCTCAGCAGCAACACCTGAACACCCACATACACTTACATCACACCTACATTGCACTACTCACACACAAACTGTACCTGCACATACTCGGAATACGGACTGGAACATGCATCTGCACTTTATGGAATTTGCATCTGTACTATTTTTTTTTTTTTAGCTTTATTGTAACTAGGCTGAGTGGCTTGTTTTTCTCATCATACACATTTCATTGTATGTTGACCCTGTGTTAACTTATATATGACAAATAATAAACCTGAAACCTGGTGAATATTATGCAATCTGCAACATCATCCAGCATGACTAGTTTGGCGGATTGTTAGTGATAGTCTGGGGAGGCATACATTGGAGGATCACACAGACCTCCACGTGCAAGGCTAAAGTACCCTGAACTGCTGTTTGGTACCGTGATAAAATACTCAGAGCCATTGTCAGACCTTCACACTGGTGCAGTGGGCCCTGTGTTCCTCCTGGTGCAGGAAAATGCCCAGCCTTATATGACCAGAGGATGCAGGTAGCTCCTGGATGATGAAGGCTTTGATTCAAGTGACTAGCCTGCATGTTCCCCAGACCTGAATCCAATTGAGAACCTCTGGGACATTATGTCTCGGTGCACCCGACATGCCAAGTGGCTTCACATACTGTCCAGGAGCTCACTGATACCCTGATCCAGGTCAGGGAAGAGACTGGGCACCTCACCATCCTCCATCTCATCAGGAGCATGCCCAGATGTTGTTTGTAGTGCATAGCAGGCACGTGGGGGCAGTACACACTATTGAGTCATATTATGAGTTGCCTGCTGATATTTGCGCAAGTTGGGTCAGCCAGTGATTTCAGTTTTTGACTTTGATTTTTGGTGTGATGTTGAATCCAGCCCTCAATGGGTTGGTGATTTTGGTTTACATTGACCATTCTTACATCATTTTGTTCTCAACGAATTACACACTATTAGTAAAGATTTTCCACTTGAATATTTAGAGGATAAAGATCAGATGTGTTATTTAAGTGTTTCCTTAATTTTTGGAGCAGTGTAGTATGAAGTAAGGCCTGTAGAAAACAACGTATTGTACTTTTATTAAAGCACACAAGCTTAAACAAAACCAAGGTTTCACAAAGGCTGTCCACTTTGTTTGCCAAATGCTATAAACTACAACCTCAAAAATTAGAGATTAAAGATTTAGCATCTGCTGTATGTGACCCTTTCTCAACTATGCTTGGAACTCCACAAAGCTAGAATGTATGGCAAGTCTGCTATTTTGAAACCTTGTTCATCCAGTGTACATTCAGAAACACGCCTGCCCTGATATAAAAGACACAAAGCCTCATCTGAGCAAGTGTTGGTTGATAATAAGGTCTAAAGCATAATTTGTAACCTTGTCTAATATGTGCATGTGAGTTTACATTTGGAGAGAGATAAATAATTCCTTTAACCTACAATATTAGTTGATTACTGTTACACATGGGATGGAAAATCTAATAGTATAGCAGCCATCTTGTGGGAGTCATTAGATTCAATGTTTGCTGTGCATGTTTGTGTAAAGGACAAGGACTATGAGGCCATATTACAGGACCAGATACATCCCATGATGCAAACACTGTTACGTTGTAATGTTCTCATATTCCAGGATGATATTGCCCCCATACACACTGCTAACTCATGAGCAGTTTCATAAACACTAGGATTCATTCAAACATCTACCATTGGTGTTGCAAATAAATACATGTAAATATCATTGAACCATTATTGCTAGTTCTTGAACTCACAATCTGAAGTATTTCCATCTCCACCATCCTACAAGTGTCAAACAAGAAACTGTTAGTGAAGCCAAATCAAATATCAGATAGTTTTTAAAGTATTACCCCAATTGAAAAGAATTTTTGAAACCTCATTGATGCATGAGAAGAAATAACAGAAAATGAGAATCAAAGAGTTAATGAATGCCTTGAGCAGTAGTAAAAGAAGTTGTGAGCTTAAAATAAAAGAGCCAGATGTGCTTCAGGCCCCCAATATGTTGAAGACTAATAAAACCTTTGCACCTGATTGGATATTGCCCATTATACTGAAAGAAAAGAAGTACATTATTTATAAATCTTTATTAAGCATATTCAGCAGCAATCCTAGACAAGGTTGGAGAAATACCTGCTATGTGAAATTAGGTAGCAAGAATAGAACATGGTAATTAAAGACCAATACGTTTTACTTATATTTCATGCAAAATTATGGAAATGTTAATGAGAAATGCATAAGAAAAGTGCCTGTATGAAAACAGTATGCTACAAAACCATTCTGTTGGACTTTTTGGAATTGGCTACTAGAATAAATGACAAGAGCAAAGCATGACATGATTTACTTAGACTTTCAAAACTGTTGATAAAGTCCCACACCAAAGATTAATTTTAAAACTAAAACCTATTGGCATCAGAAGTAACCTGCAAAACTGGATCTTATGTTTGTTCAATGTCAGGAGCCAAAGAGTACAGATAGTAGGTAAGTGATCCATGTAGTTGTATCAGAAACCTTGGCAACCTTTAAAAAAGTGCAAAGATGTTACAACAGCTTAGTTATTAGCTAGCCATGCAAGCTTGATAGACTGAGTGGTGTCCTCACACCTGTCAAATTTCCTTTGTTCTTAAAGAAGTGGTAGATTTTCTCTTGTTGATTTTCCCTTTTTTTCCAACCCTCACTCCCCGATACATTGTACCATCTTCAAGCAGTTATATTTGGAGATTGATATTGCTAACACTGTATCATCTTCAGGTGTTAGAATTACTCATTTTCAAAGTCATTCATTGGGAATTTTTTGCAAATGTTCAGAATGATCATTTGTAATTCTGCAACTGCCCAACCACTGTGTAAAAATCTGATGGAAATTAGGGTCCATAGAAGATTTGATATCCGCTTGGAAACACCACCTATACAGTATATATACAATTAAATCATAAAAAGGAAAAACAGATATAGGAGGACCAGCTGTTTATTCCCAAGTACACCATGCTTATAGTCTAATTTCAGCAAATGCTTGATATATCGATATGAGTTATATGCATTATTTACAAACCAAACACGCACCATTCACTTTCTGTTGAAAGTGGGAAACATTGTACTGTATATCCATCTGTTTGTGCAGGGGGATTTCTGGGTATCCTGTGTTACTTGTCACAAAAATGAATGATGAGCTGTCATCAAATTGCAAAGTACAAACAGATACAGCTGTTTTTTTACTTGCATATTCGAATTCAGGATTATGGAGAGGCACCATAGGCAACCCACCAAAATAATTCACTGTATAACCATTAATGCTATTGTGGTCAACATCAAGATCTTTTTATGTACATGTTAATTTATTCAAAGGTTTAAGCATATGTCACTACCTGCTCATTAGTTAGTGACATAAATGTTTTTAAAATATGTATTATTATCTATCTATCTATCTTATTTATTGTAAAACAAAACACAGAAAACAGAATAAAGGTTTTGGGTACCACCCAGTGATCCTGTATATTGTTGGCAGTATTGCAAAAGGTTTGAAAATATGCAGAATAGTAAGACATCTTTTCATACGTGAGTCTGCATGTTGCCTGACTCTATCTGAGTTGAGCTTTATAGGCTTCTGGACCAGCACCCCTCTCAAGTCAGGATGTCTGAATTTTAGTCCATACACAAGTCCTTAGAATACCCCTTATGTGTGTGAATCTATCTGTCTGTCTGTCTGTCGTAATTGGACACAAGAATTGTTGCTAGATAGGGCACTAGCCCATTGCCAGGGCAAATTTATACTGCACTAATATATAGCTGGTAATTAACCCACCACATGCATATTTGAAATGCAGGAAGACGCTCTGCTGCCCAATGAAACTCCACAAAGACAATTTCCAGGCTGGGATTTGAACCCTGGCCTCTAGATAAGGGATGCATCAGTGCTGATTGCTATGTTCCTCTGTCATCTTTCACACTTCTTTTCTAATATAATGCTATTTCACAGTTCAAGTAAATAATTGTATTATTATTGATTCAATGTAATGTTTCTAAAAATGGTGACAAAAATATAATTATTTTCAGCTCAGGGTCATACAAGGATTCTGAAGGCTTACGCCACCATGACGACTTTGATGTATCCTTACTTGTGTGTCATGCTTGTGCACCTTTTGAAGAGCAGTCTGAGGTGGAACGCAACTTATTAAGGTATGTAAATTAAATTGATAAAAGAGAAAACATCTTTGAATCTGTTCAGAAAATGGTTCAAATTGTTTACATTTGTGCCAATATAATTGAATAGGTCATTAAGTTTACCTTTCCTGAAGATCTGCTCTAGCTTTATATATTAATTAAATGTCAATTTTGCATTTTGGTAATTGATTTTATTATTTTCTCTTTAAATAGGATGCTTTCTGCACCATCAGAAATTATTAGTAGTGTAAGATAACTATTGCATTTACTATACAAAGGTTGATTCAATCTCTCATGCTTGTTTTCCTGGGAAGTTTTATTCATTTGGTTGTTGGAAATCGAAGTATTTAATTGCTGATTTGCTTGTTAACAAACTGACAATTAATTAACAGGTGGAAGTAGCAAGGAAAATAGTAGTAGTCCAGCAAACCTGCTAACATGTGCATCTGTATGTTTTATTTAAATATAGTTTATTAAATAAAGAATGTACAAAGAAATGAGAAGAACAATGTTGATTCATTTTTATTATAAATTGGTCCACTTAGTATTTGTTTATTTTTACAAATAATTTAAAGTAAATACTGGATGGTAATAAGTGGGTCCTGTTAGTGCTCTAGTGTTGCCTGAACACTAAAATCTGTGGCACTGGCACTATAACATATACAAAAAATTGAGGGGAATTCTGTCATTTAGGATATGCGTAAGTATAAGTAGAATAGTCCTGTCACCCTGTACTTTCTTTCTGTCTTTAAGAACATTTTGCACTCTGCTACAGTATTTTTCACAAACCCAGTAATGGACAGTTAGTTATTTATAACTCTATGTATTTTATTGTTTTTTTGTTGCTAACCATTTTAATTTTCAGGCTTTCTGGGGCCCTTATGATTAATTAAGGGGCTCCAGGGACATATTTCATACCTTATTTGTGTCACATCAGAAGGAAAGAAGGAACATGCCATCTAAGTATACATGCATTTAAAATCATTCAGTTTGTTTCTAAATAAGTAGCTAACTGGAAAGAAAATCAATAACTTGAGTTTTGTTCTCAAGTTCAGGATTGTACTTTTCTTCACTTTTTCAGGTTTCTGTAACTTATGACTACTAGTATAATAGATTATTTTAAGTGGTGTTAAAGTATTCCAAATGTGTTCTTTAAATGTATATTTGAATTTTATATTTTAAGTGGAACAATGTGCCTGCTTTTTAACATGTATCATTTTTTTCAAGGCTTACTTATTATGTAATAATGACAAGTCAGCGTGAGCTGTTTCCACGTCTAACAGCAGACATGAGACGTTTCAAAAAGCTTCCAAATATCCAAAGAGAACCCCTGGATCCTGATAGTAAATCCTGTAGAGAAAGATCAGAGGCAGTTGTGGTACAAGATGAAGAACTGGACTTGTGGGAGAAGTTAGAAGATTACTCAAGTGAGTTCTATTCAAGCAGGCCACAGGTGAAGATGGCTCCTGGTCTGATTTACTCTTCACCGCAGTTTCCTCTTTTAGCCTCAGAGGTGACTTCAGCACAGGAACGCATTCTAAGCAGTGTGCAGAAAGCCAAGGAACACTGCCGGCGGGATAACCTGTGGAGACGACTTTTCCATGGGGAGCAGCTTTCATCAGACAAGCTTAAATTAAGCAAACTCACCTTTACTGAGTTAGAAGAGCTACTTAATGCTGTTCAGAGCTGCGTAATTGGAGACATTGATCCGCAGTTGGTAAATATATGTTTCTAGTTTGTGTAGTGAATGCACCTTAATAAGTGAAAAGAAACTGTTTTGCTGGGCAAAATGTTACCTGGAATTTGTCATGCTGTCAACATCATTACCATAACAGTACTAGCATAAAATAAGACAGCATGGTATGCAACACATGATGTGTAATGCAAAGTACAAACTGAGTACATAAAACAAAATGAGAGATGCAGTTACAGTATTAGCATACAGGAAGAATAAGAAGTGATGACAAAGCACTGTTCTTTGTCAGTAATACTGACTAATTTCCCCCCGTATGGCACTGTATGACATCTGTCCATGCAACTGGATGATCCACAAATCTATTAAGAGAATGTTTTATGGACAGATGAGATAAAAGTGGAATATTTTGAATGGCATGGATCCCATTATATCGTACATATTCAAACACACCATTCCATATTAAGAACATCATACCAACAGCCAAAACTGGTGAAACTTTGATGATGTGGAAATGGCTTGCTGCCTCAGGACTTGAATGACTTGCTATAATTAAAGAAAGTATTAATTTTGTTCTGCATTAGAAAATACACTGTATGGTGAAAAGTATGTGAACATACCTCGAAATTATTGAGTTCAAGTATTGCAGCCGCACCCACTCTTCACAGGGGCATAAAATCAAAAAAACATAATCATACAATTTGACAAGTACTTGCAGTAGAATGGGTCACAGTGAAGAGTTCAGCTTTAAACACTGCACTGTTGTAGGATGCCACCTTCACTGCAAGGCAGTATGGGAAATTTCTGCTTTGTTAAGTCTGCCACAGTGGACTATAAGTGCTATTATTGTGAAGTGGAGCAACAACAGCTCAATCAAAGTGACAATTTTCTGGGCTACAAGCACCATAGTCCATCCAACTCCCTCTTCTATATCTTCCTCTCTGCTGCCAATAAGTGTGTTTGATATTTTTGATTTAAATTACAATATTAAGAGCCTTGCCCCACACCCACCACGTTATATTTAAAAAAGCGTCAGTGATTTGATATGCAATGCCATTTCAGTTGTTCTCTCGCATACTTTAAGTTCCAATTTAATAAATCAGCAATTTTTTATTTCACTATATATATATATATATATATATATATATATATAGATAGATAGATAGATAGATAGATAGATAGATAGATAGATATGTACAGTATATAGTGAAATAAAAAATTGCTGATCTGTTCTAATACATTGTTTGATTTGGCAGTCCATATCATAACCCTAACCTTTACTATGAAATTTGCATTAGAATTTTGAGGAGGCATTGATATAGGAAGAGATGTGCAAAATTAATTTTCAAAAAGTAAAATAGACCGTGTTCTAACCCTGTATAAGATCTCTTTTTGCCAGAGTTCATACTGCCTAAACTAGAGGTGTGTGAACATTTCCAAAAGAACAGCAATCTCTTAAGCATTTTATAAGCTTAACCTTTTTAATTGACTGGACAGAATCCACTTCTGAAAGAAATCACCTAATAAAAGTAGTAACTTGAATGGCAAGTTGTAACTGGAACATATTACCAGTCATTTAATTCCATCCTTAATATGAACAGTGATGGTAGCATCATGATGATGAGGCTCCTGTCCGGTTTTATGGAACCTTGAATTTTGTTCTGAACCTTGAAGAAAACTTGCTTTGGTTTGTAAATTGTTTCCTCTGGTTGTACAGCCAAACAAGAGTAAATTTAAAAATACACTCACATGACCCATTCAAATCCCAGATTTGAATTCCAGTGGAAATCTATAAAATAAGTTTTGATTTGTGTTCACAAACACAACCCATTCATCCATCACTGCATCTTCCAAATTCAATTTAATCTGAGCAGGGTCACAGAGAACATGGAGCCTATCCCAGCAAGCATAGGGTGCAAGGCATGAAATCCTTTAATTACAAAAGATCCTGAGCAATTCAGGAAAAGTGAATCACAAAAATACACAAACCTAGATATTCTGTTCATAAACGCATACTCAAAGATTCAAAGCTATAATGTGCTTCTGTACATATTTGAAGATGATACATAAACATGATATTTTACTATATATATATATATATATATATATATATATATATATATATATATATATATATATATATATATGCAATCATCTTTTGTTTTGCATTCCATTAAATTCATGAGTTTATTGTGTGTAAATTACCTGAAAAATGCTAACAATTTAAGTCTAATGATAATAACAGTACTAACTAAATTTTAACTTGTTTAGGGATGGTGTCTATTTTCTAAAGATAATTTATATATGTATCATTGTGCAAATGATTAAACAATGTTACTATAACTGTGAAGTTATTCAAAATGTGTTATTATTTTTTTATTTTGCTCTTTTAGGACTGCTTTCTAACAATGAATCCTGGCTGGTACCAGAGTCTTATTAAGGTGCTACTTTCTCGATTTGCACAAAGTTGTCGTCATTTTGTTGATAATGACAATGGAATTCAGTATCTGGTAAGGATTAAATAGCTTTTTTGTCTAGGTGCACTAGGAATGATTATGAAGTTCATTTTTACATGTTATCCATCTTAATAAAAAGACATGCGTGTCTGTCTTTGTGTTCATCCGGTTTCTATGCCTGTCATTTCAAAAGTAGACACATAACAAACATTTGTAGTATTAAATTGCATTGCAGTTATCTCTCCATCAAATGGCACATCACAAACATTAATACCACTTTTACAAATCCCATACCAAAAGACATAAAACAGAGACCTATGCATTGTTTGCCACACTGCAGACAGTAACTATGAGGTCTGTATTGATTGGGTAGCTCAGCTAGTTTATAAACGGCTAACTAGCTAACTCCACACTACATAGATGTGACTTTTTTAAAACCCTTTCAATGGTCTGTTTACATTTTTCTAAAGAGCCTGAACTCCAACACAGGTTTTATAAATCAGATACATTAAAAAAAAGATTAATTTGCCTCTGCAATAGAAATAATTTAGAAACATTCTGTATGTGTTTTAATGGATAATGTACAATACCAGAACCTGTTCAATTATTGCATTCATAACTGCCTCTTCTGTCACACTTAGCTGAGGCCATTCAATGAAAGATCTGCTCTTTTTACTTTTAAAATGTTTTGTCAATATTTATTATTTTGTCCTGTTTCAAATGTAAACTCATTAACTATTCCAACAACTTGCATTTTCAGTGTAAAGTTTGATGACAGCTTAGGGGCACTGACTTTGTTAATAGAACAAGGACTCTGATCATCTGTGTGTTTCAGGGATTGCAAAGTACTTTATTTTACAAAGTTGTAAAGGATATTTTAGCTCCCAGTCAAGAGTCACCTTAGAAGGAAAAGTAGTCGGGCTGAGGCAATTTATACATATTGTAAGGGATTACTTTAAATAGGGCTGCTTCTCAAAATATCAGCATTGTAAACCAGAGAGATTGCAGAAAATAATAACTAACCCTTAACTGTTGTTAATCAGGGCTCTTCATCATGCTTTTGCTACTAATCTATTATTGAATATCACACAACGTGCTTATTTCTTACTATAGCAGTAAGCGAATTTAAGTCTATACTATTGTCAGGAGTGACATATTAAAAAGCAGTTGCTTTTCACCATCTCCTGTCCTGTTTGCAAGTATATTTTTAGCTGACCTCCAGCCTTCACCACCTACCTTTTTCTTTAAGATACTCTACCAGTTTCAGAAAATATTATTTCAAAGATTGTGAAATTGTGGCTACAACATACAGTATATACCCCAAGTTTTTACTTTAGATAGGTGCGTGTTTTGATATCACATTGCTGCAGTTTTTTGTATCCTGACATGGGAAATAAAGTGACCTCATTAAATGGAAGGATGTTTCTGGGGGGAAAAAAGAAACATTTTGGGATATGAATTTATGAAGGTTTTATATATGAGGCAGCGTTTGAAAGGTTTTCACTTTTAATGCAAACAGCCATCTCAGTTGATTTTATTAGTTCTCAGCCTTTGTTGACTTGTACTTTCCATTTTTATGCAAAGGCAGGTAATTCCAAATAAAATGTATAATAAGAGTATATTCCCTTAAACCAAAAGTAACATATAGCTAAAGTGTTAAAGTTTATTCATTTGTGAATGTTAAAATGGCTTTAGATAGTTTGGTAAGTGAAAGAGATTATTTGAAAATAAGTGTAATTGATTTTTATATTCAGTGTGTCTGAGTTGTATAAATAAAAACCTGCACTGTCAGGTCTGTAATTGCTGTTTAAACAAGGATCACAAGTGTAATGAGCTGGCATAATGCCTGTGTGTCAGGCTTTATAGGAGATCTAGAAGAGAACAAAATGTGCAAACACTTTATGCTGTTACATGTTAAAAACAATCTAATCTGTGCCAAATTATACTACTGTATTTAAAAAGGTCTGTAACAGAAAATAATAATGGAAAGATAATACTAGTATTATTACAATGAATATTTTCTCACTTAATATTAATTTAATTCTTGAAGCTCTAATTACAGGGAATATTGTATGTCAACAGAGTTTATACATATGTTTTAAAACCCTCTATAGAGGTTAATTGTCAATATTTAGATTTAGACTATTTTACATTTTTTATTTACCCAAATAGTGTTGCTCTAGTATGCATTACATAAATTCCTTATTATTGACCCAACTGCATGATTATGTCTGCATTATTTTACTTGCAGCATATTCATTTTTTTAAGGATTTTACATTTTCATATAAATACAGTGTATAAAATATTAGGTCAAGTCCTTTTCTTCTGTAGAAAGAAAACAATTCATTATTAGCTAGGTTTAGACAAAGATGACAAGAAGAAAAAATAAATTATTTTAGAACAATGCAAGTGTGGTCTCAATCAATGTAGCAGTTCCAGATAAAGTGTTGCAGCTGTCAAATAAATGGTGCACATGAGAGAGAGAAGAACCATACAATTAGGTAAAGATGCTGTGAAACAGTTGAGAGCTCTGCTTTATTGCTGCAGCATGGTTGAAATGTTAGGCTCCTATCCTTATTGGGGATATGCTATACAGTAGAAAAATGAAATCCTTATTATAATACACATATATGCAAATATATGAACTGGCCTGAAAGAGAGACAGTAAAGCCTCGATTATCTGTTACTCGATTAACCATTAGTCTCCGTTAACTGTCAGGCCCAAAAAAAAACCAAAACCATCACGCACGTCAGAATCTACTGTATTACTGTACTATGACTGGTGTGCGGTACACTGCAAGCTATGTCCGCTGGATCAAGTCTCCCTTGTGTTAGCGTGTAGTGTTCTTCCCCAGCACCACGTGTCATGCAGCATTTTGAAATCACAGTGTCAGTTATGTACCTTCAGTTGTAATAGCATTTCACTTTTGTTATAATTAATCTACTATATCTTGTAATGGCTGATAAATGTGCATGCATGTGGTGTTGGAACTGTCACAAAACAAATTGAAAGTATTAAACTTGTATGAAAGTTCTTTAAGTATTGCTTCAATTTATGGAGTAGGAAGTGACCGCTATAAAGCATGATGCACACAAGTTTGAAAAATGTGTCATTTAATGTTAATGTTCTTCTGTATGATCATTTTCTTTTTAAATTCTATTATATTATGTTTTGCTGCAGGCAGCTTGTGATGGACTGGGTGAATGGCTTCTGTTGTGTAAGAGGCGGACACACCTCTTAGGAGATGAGTGACAAGAGAAGTTAGGAGGAAAAGGAAGGTGCGGTGGAAGGAAGTTTTGAGTTGGGAGTCAGGCGACAATAAGCACGAGTGTTTGCGGTATATCGGAAAAAAGAATGTAACTGGCAGGAGATAAATTAATTGGTAGGGAAAGCTTGCTTTTATTGTTTTTGAGGTGTGCTCTGTAACCCAGATAAGACAGGGCAATGTTTGTTATGGAACGAAGACTCCAAATAAAACAGAAAACTCTAGTGCCTCTGAGTTGTATTTGTTTATAAGGCTGGTCATAACAATATTATATTAATTAATTTTGTTAATATAGTTTTGTAAATAAATATGACTATTTGCTAAACTAATCAGCTGCATATCATTTTTAAAGTAGCTCTTCTGTTATCCATCACTGCCTCAGTCCTGACCCCTGACAGACAATTGAGGTTTTACTGTACTGTAGTTTAACAGTGCCTCAGATCACCGATTTTTATTTGCAGGTACTGGTATATTCTGACAAATCCTAACTGTACTTCAGCACGTCTTGTACACATTTGAAAATATCCTGCACACATTTATACACTAAAAGAACCTACTTTGTTTCTCCACAATAGCACATTTAAAAGCATAGGAGAGGGGATAGAAGGGTTTTTGAAATAATCTTGGAACTTCAGTCCATTACCCGTACCCTTAGACTTATTGGTCTTACAGTGACATGAGTTTATTTTTATTTGTTTGATACTGTTTGTGCCATTTGTCACTGTATCCTGCCTTATTTATTTGTGGAATAATATGTACCCACTTCAATAACACTCAGGACCTCGGCTGTGTGTGTAGGGTGCAGTGATTGTGGAGTTTTGGGGAGTTTCCTGTTTAGAGATGTACACGAAAAAAGATAGTGGGTTTATGTAGAAATTACAAATTGTTTGACGGTTTGTTGAATTGTTACTGTTACTAACTCAACTTTATGTTGTTCTTTTAGTAAAACACGAGACTAAGTCACAGAATGAGTTTTTTCTATGAGACTTACACAACACTGTTGAAATTTTTGCAGCATATTTAGGATTTGCCACGTTACTTTGCTTTTACCTTATAACACAACACTTCTTAGCTTTAAAAGGTGAAGGCACATTAAGGATCAACCTGCTGCTTCAGAATGCCAGGCTCAGGTAAATTTTGATGTATTCAACATTTCAACACCATGCACATTTGTATGTGATGTATCTGATTTGTGGTTTAGGAAATTAGTTTTATATGCTTAACTATTTTATATATTGTCCTCTTCTGTATTTTTTAAGTTTCAGTTATATAACAATTTCTCATTCCCAAAAGTCATTTTGCCTCATTACTATGTACACTTGCCAACTTTTTCTTGATATCAAGCATTAACCCCCTGCCATGCTTTTGCCTAATTTCACACGTCATCTTGTGAATTACAAAATAATCAGCTGTTTTCTATCAGTATCATCACTTCATAGAGTAAAATCTAAGAATGTAAAAAACGAAACTGTTTAAAAATTGCCTCTAATTTAGCCATGCCTGTCTTCAGGTTATATGCCAGTGCTTTAGTTGTTACAACTCCATATCTTTAGAAAGAATTTAAAGAATAATTTTGGGCATTTTTAATATTTTTGTAATTGTTTTGCATGTGTTAATGTTAGTGGTGTCAAAATATGAATTGTGACGGATGGCTGGGGCCCATGCCTGACCGGGACAACCCTTGACCACATCTGCCAGGGGGGACAAGGGTGGGAAGCTCAGTATCTCCCCTGGATTCTAGATGGCAGCCTCCCTGGGTTGCAGTGGTGCCTCTGACTCCCCCCAGGGCTTCATGGGGGTTGGAGTTCTGTGTAACTCTGTGGGGTTCCGCAGGCGCCACCAGGGGGTACTGCAGCAGGAGCTACTGGGCCCTTTTGGGCACTGGTTTCACCTTACCTGGATGTCGCCAATCAAGTACCTGGAGCACTTCCAGGTACCCAATAAAAGAGAGCCAGCGACCACCACTCAGCGGCCAGAGTCGGGTGGAAGGAGGACAAAGCTTGCTGAGGAGGAGTGGTGGTGGAAGATAGAAGGTGCTTGGTGACTTTTGTACTGTGCTTGGGACTGTGTTGTGGCTGGAGGGATTACAGGGAAGACGTGACCTCCAGCCGAAGAAAAATAAATAGTTTATTAGTTTTATCCGTGCCTCCTGTTTGAATCTGTGTCAGGTGGGGCGCAATATAGCACCTTTTTTTTTTTTACAAAATATTCAGTAAACGACCTTAAGGTTTAAGTGTTATAGTTAATACAGAATTTTGGCATTTTTCTTTCTAAATTACCTCACAAATATGTTTATTATACAATGTTGTGGGCGGCACGGTGGCGCAGTGGTAGCGCTGCTGCCTCGCAGTTAGGCGACTCTAAATTGGCCCTAGTGTGTGCTTGGTGCGTGGGTGTGTGTGTGTCCTGCGGTGGGTTGGCACCCTGCCCGGGATTGGTTCCTGCCTTGTGCCCTGTGTTGGCTAGGATTGGCTCCAGCAGACCCCCGTGACCCTGTGTTCAGATTCAGCGGGTTGGATGTTGAGGTTGTTATTGCATGAAAAACATATATCAAATTTTAAAAAAAATATTGTAATCCAGAATATATTTTGTATGCAACCTTTTGTTTATACAGCATGAATTATGCTTAAAGAAACCACTCCCTGAAAGCATGGCTAGTTGTGATGATCCCAATACCTCAGCCAACACTGTATTTCTCACTAGACTATAAGGTACATGTCGCTGTTGAAGCAGTTCTCAGTTCTGTTCAGGCCAGTTACTCGAGGCCACCCTTCCTTGCTCTGGTTTCTCTCTTTCGTTGCTTTAATAGAACATTTTTCACCTCCTTACTTAAGATCATCTTGCAGGTTTGGTTGTGTCCCAATTCAGTAATTTTGCACTGCCAATGCAGCATATCAAAAACACTGTGATGTGTCGGTAAAGTTTTGGTTCTTTGTGATGCTCAGCCTTTCTTTCTTTATTTCTACAGGTAGTCCTTAACCAAAAATTCACAGACTGTTTTGTCATCGTTTTCCTTGATTCACAGACAGGAAAAGCAGTAAGTATTTTATAAAGTACATTAAAGTGATGCATTAAATAATTTACATAATGTGTTGCTTGATGATTTTGAATAAAGACATAAGTGCAATAAATGTTCTATAAATAAATAATTTTAAAGACAAATGTTATAGTTTTCTTACATTTCGTCTACTTTGTCAGATATTGTTGAAAATTGTACATGTGAATGATATCCATATGTTATTTTGTGGTACTGTATGTGCAAGTCATATACCGTGTGTATAAGTGTGTCTTTCTCCATGCTACACCAAAAAAAGTGCACTGCTAGGAAAAAGTCCAGAGAGGAATCCAGCAGTGCAAAGTGTAAGCCATGAGGTCAGAGTGGAGGAACTGCAGCTTTTCAGTCTTAGCAAACAGAGGTGACTTGATTGAACCATTTGAAAGTATGAAAGGAGTTAGTACATTGATCCCCGTTGTTGCACATGGTGACCTTCAACAGAAAGAACACAATTGAAACTTGTTAAGGGCAAATTTCACACAAACTTTAGAAAGTTCTTCTTCACAGACTGTGGTAGAGAGTAAGACTTTTGGAACTTTTAAAACTTGACTGACTTGATGTTACTTTGGAGAAATTGGGCAAATAGGATTGGCAAGCCTTGTTAGGCTGGATAGCGTGTTCATGTCAAAATTGATCTAATATTCTATAGCAGTGCTCTGTAACCTTTTCTTACCTTCATCACACCTGAGCCTTCCCAAAATTCTGTGGCTCACCACAAGTCAAAATATGCAAAAAATATAGGAGTTAAAAAGTGCATGCAAAGAATTTATTTGTCTTTTTAGTTGATCAATTTTAACATCACAGCTAACAACAATTTTTAACTTATAAGTTAGCAAATATTAACTTTTAACTATAATTAATGTGATACCTGTGCTTGTTTTATTGAACACAATAGTTTTTACATTTGGCTCGATATTTGACAGCAATTTGAAGTTCTTGGTCAAGGTCCTTCAAGCACCACTGCTTATGATTTTTTATTAAAACTAGAGTTGAAAAACTTTGTTCGCATAGTTAATGTTGTAGAAAATGGGGGCAGAACTTCAATAGCCTTGTTGTAAATCCAAGGATATTCTTCTTTAACTGATATCTGGAAAACATCCAATGGAACTTAGGTGAATTTCAATTTTAACATTCCATCGTTCCTCAATTCATGAAATTCCTCCCAAATCTGAAGGGAAAATGCTTCTGTAGGATTTTTGGCATTAGTTGCAAAAGGATTTCAGATTCCAATCATATTTCTCCATATTAATTGTGTAAAAGTATTGCTCAAATTTACAATGTAGCTTTGTTAAATGCTACATCCAATATGAAATCCAAATCCAATATGATCTGCTTGTTTTCAGTAGTCTGATTGGCCCTTTGGTACATTTCTAGTGATCCTCATCATAACTCCGTTTGCCAAACTTTGAGTTTCTGTTTGAATCTATTTAATTTGTTGGATCATGTCAATACATTTTTATTCCAACCTTATGTTTCTTTATTGAGTTCATTCAGGTAGTCAAATAAGTCAGCCATGTATGCAAGTTTGGCCATCCAGTGACGTCTTAGTGGAGCTGGTGCGGTTTGGCATGTTTTGATTTAATAGAAAATGACTAACCTCTTGGCGAAGCTCAAATATTCTTGCCAGAACCTTATCTCGGGACAGCCAATGTATTTAAGTGTAAAACAATAGGAATTGATATTCCAAAAAAAGTATTTAAAAATGTTCAGATTTAAATCTCTTGTTTTAAAGATGTTTATGATGTTGACACTTTCGTTCATCATTATATGCAGTAGTTTCTCTGGCAAGTTTATGATCATCAATGCTTCCCGATGAATGCAGTAATGTGTAATTGGCACTGTTGGATTTTTTTTTGTTTTACACACAAGACAAACCCCTTTTTAATTACCCATCATTGCCGCAGCATCATCCATGCAAACACTAATACATTTACTCCATTGAATGTCACAAGTTTTGAAGAAATCAACTGTTGCTCGAAAAATTTCCTCACCAGTAGTCTGTTGTAGAAGCTCTTTGCAAAATAAATAATTTTCTTTTATAGAGTCCTCAATAACAAAATGTACAATACTTATATCTATGTTAATTAATGTTGACTTATGTTTATCTTTTATTGTGTCTTCTATTTTTCTATTCATTTTGTAAAGCACTTTGAGCTACATTTTTTGGTATGAATATGTGCTATATAAATAAATGTTGATTGATTGATTATTTGTGCTCGCTTTTTAATATCTGTTATTTCGTCGATTGGAAGTGAAAAGTTCTCAGCCATTGTCAATTTTTTTAATCGGTGTTTCCAGAATATCACTCAACATATCATCAATACATCTTTTATCTCACTTCATTAACTTCATTGAGCCCAAGCATTAATTGAACGATTTCCATGCATGCTGGCTTAATAAACACCAATAGTATGTGTTTTTTTTTTCTAATGTGCAATTCATTTTGCAACATGGTAACTAGCTTCTAACGCTTTATCAGAATCTGTGATGGACAATCTCATAAATTGCCTTGTCTTTAGATTTTGATTTAAAATCTGCTGAAAATATTTTGTCCTTGTTGGCATAACTGGAATGTTTTGATTTTAGATGGCAAATCAGGTTTAGTTGGCGCTACTGCTTCATTAGAAAGTTGTTCTCTGCAAATTACGCATTCTGATTTCTGAGAGCTTCTTCATCACACCATAAAACTCCATAGCCAATGTATTCTTCACTGAACTGCCTTTTCACAGTTTTTACAACACTGCTTGTGCTGGGTTCATTATCATTTGTCGGTGAGGTTAGACATTCTTTCCACAGAAACTTGTCAATATTTGAAATGGTATAAAATAAATATAAATGAAATTATCCATATTGTTTTTAACATAAAAGAACATTCCCATAAGAAAAAAAAAAAAAGATCAAGTAAATAGTCTCTGCAGAAACGCAACCAATAATAACTGTGACCACTGACTAAATGATTTCTGATAAACACAATTATTTCTAACTTCCTACCCCCTCGCCTCGCACACAGGGCACGAACGTCACAAGTATGCAGTACTGAGTACATTCATGAGTGTAGCCCTGTGATATACGTAAAACACACGTGCCCACCATAAACAATGTGCCTTTCTTCCTCTTGGAGGCATTGCGTCTCAGCACACTTGGCATCGTCTCGTGGCACACCAGATGCAGAGCACAAATTTAAATATTACTAGTTTATTATATTACTGTAATTACGTTAATTAGATGTGGCACAAGTGTATGTTCAGTTCTTAAGGTTTGTTTACAGTCAAGAAATGCTGCATTTGTATATATATGGGTGTTTTAAAATAAAATGTAAAATGTGCATTAATATTCAATATGAACAATTTATATGGAATAAATTATTTAAGAAATAAATACATTCATTAATTTCCTGAATCCTTTAATACCAGTCTGAGTCGTGAGGACTTGGAATTCCCCCTGACAACACAAGGTTCAAAATAGGAACTAACTGTGAAAAGAATAGCAGTCCTTTTCAGGGTACACTCACACATGCACTTGCACTTACTATCGCTGAGCAAATTTAGCCTGAATAAACTGACCAAACCTGCACATCTTAGAAATGATGCAGAAATGTGATGAACATGCCAGCTCCTCACAGACCAAGTCTCCTGGTGCTGCCAGCTGGAAACCTTCATCCTGTAGCCAGTGACTGCAACAGTCACCCAAGATGTGAAACTTTTACATAATGAGCTTACAAATTAGATCTTTGTAGCAAAAATAAAAGTCACATTTTTTCAGCAATCCTTTCTCTGTATCTAGCCCTGCTTAAGATAACACAGCAGTGTCCTTCTGAACACCATTGTGCTCTTGATATCCTATTTTAAAGCAACAGGGATGAGCCTGCAGCTCCTGTCTTCATTTGTTAGGAAGTTCTCAGCTTAGCTCATTGAGCTTTTGAAGGACTGCCTAATATCTATTCTTGCTTTTGGAACTTTGATATCTGCTCTATATAGGTGTTTTTGAGAAACAAAGCCAATTTTTAGGTGGAGCCATTTGTCTTTACTAATGATATATTAATTGGTTAAAATATGTAATAATCTAAATTTGTTTAAAGTAAAATTAATTATAAACTTAATCATTTGTTTTGCAGAGCTTAAAAGTGGTTTTTCGAGAGCCATTGCCCCTTCAACCTCAAACTAGCAACAGTCCATCTCCACAGCTTGTGTCAATGTATCACCACCTGGAGTCTGTCATCAATGCAGCCTGCTTCAATCTCTGGACAGGACTTCTTTAACAGTTATGGAGGAATGGTACACCACAGTAGGATTATGGCTATATATCATATTATGTAAGGTATGACATAAACAAATAGGGATAATAGATTATTGGGGTGAGCAAGTGTTACTGTGTACTAAAGGGCCTTTAATGAGTGTACAGACGGATTTGTTACACTGTTCAAGTGCCAAACGTGCTCCCTCAAAAATCAGCTTCCAAGAATACTTTCTTCATAGCTATGAAAGAGGTGTTTTTTTTTCTCTAATTTATTGTTAAATCTAAGGTTAATATACTCTTTATAGTGATGCTAGTCAGCACTAATAATGTTAATATTTCATCTTTAAAAGCACTAAATTAGAGCATATTGAAGTACTACCTCAGAGGAAAAGTTTTGCTTAGGGCTTAAATAACTTTGACTACTGTATATGTTCATACTGCTTATTTCCAAAGAGACAGTGATACTTTTGTAAATTTAAAAAATATAATTATGGCAATCTGGCTCCCCATGTGTTTTCAAAAATCTGTATTAATTAAGAGCAGACTTCAGAGGTAGCCACAGAAATTTTCTTTTTTTATTGTCTTTTTAATGATGGGACTGAATTGTATCAAGCATTCTGGATCAATGAGAAGCCTTTTGTCTTTCTTAGCTATTAAATAAGTTTATTTTTTACATGGCTAATGTATTTTGCTAATTACAGATATTTTCTCAAATACAAAGAAGTTTAGCATTGTTCATTTTATATATAAATAATTTAGAGCCACAGTAGACAGCCATAAATTTTAAGTGCCTGAATTTATCAGTTTTGTAGACATTCTTAGAGAGAAATGTTAAGGCGATTTAAAATGACGGTTTTGTTCTGTGGAGAAATCTCTGTCACTTCATATTCTCACACACACACACACGTGCTGTTCACTTTACTGTACTCACAGTGAAAGGAAAATCACACCCCACTTTTCCATTTGCACCGATAATTTAATTTTCTTTTTGAAAGACACAGGTTGTTAAAGTTGTTTTTGGGAAGTGAATACTTTGGAATTAAAGGTGGAAGTCTTGTGTGAATGTACCTTTAAGTTACAATACAATTATAATAGATACTTTTCTTCAGGGCATGGAGATCTTTTAAGCATGTAAATGCAACCTGTTTTAGTCCTTATAAAATTACAACACTGAATGTGTAAAATAATTTCTTCTTATATTTAATCGCACAGAAGGCCATTCTGAAATGTTCATAAATTACATTTTGGGCCTTTAGCTAAATGTCAAGAAATAGGTATGTGCTATTATATGTACATTTTGTATCTGTATGTATAAATATTATTGTAAATCTGAAATGATGAATTAAAAATGACAACATATTTATAAACTTCTTCCTGTATATTTCTTCTCTCTTTTTATATATTAGTATTGCATGTTCTTTGTAACAGGTTGTAAAATACATTTATAATGGTTGAGGTCAGGATGGCATCCAGTCATAAAAAAATATTTCCCAATTCTGCCCTCTGCAGGGGTAACCTGCCAGCCTGGAACAACCCTGAAAATGGGTACTAAACCTGGTAGAGAGCGATGATAGAATCAAATTAATGTAATTCACTGCTGCTTTAGAAACTTCTAAATAACGGACACTGTCCTGCTATGCCTCTTCATAACATCAATTTTACAATGTTTGGAGACAGAAAAAGATATTTCATCAAACTTTACATCATGAATAGTTAGTAAACGTCTAAAATGACTCCTTTTAAAAAGTAGCATATCGGGTTCAATGTGAGGTTCAAAAATAAAAATGTGACATCTCAGAATAAACAGTACATTATACTCTGGTTGCTTTTTCATATTTCTGTAACATAATAAAATGAACCTGATGATGAGGAGAAGGAGGATTTTTAGCCTTCGTTAAACTGAAATAACTTACAATAAATGTATGTCAATACAATACACAGTGGGAATAACTTTTTGTGCAGTTATTCCATTTTTCATTTTAAATGCCATAATGCAGACATAGTATATGAAGTGCTTTATTACACCGTGTATCAGTGCGATCAGAAATCCAAGGGGACCCCAAACCCTGAGCCCCCTACTTTGCTATTCATTAGTTCGTCTTCAACTTCAAATAATCCCCCCATTGCCCCGTTCTGTGAAGCAATATCTGTATGTTAGTAATCTGGAAACTTCAAGCGGGGCAACCCTGAAACCTGTATCGTTAAGATATGCAGAGTATGACGGGGATGGGGCAGGGGCAGGGAGGCATGATTGTGGGTTGGGGGCACAAAGCAGCTAGGTACTGTTTTGGTACCGGTGCTAAGGTGTGAAAGTGGATATCAGTACTGAAGTCTGTACAGTGAAGCTTGAGGGTGGCAGAAAATGGTGTGGGGATGCTTTTCATCTGCAGGGACTGTGAATCTTCTTAAGACTGATGGAAGAATGGGTGGAACCAATACTGTACAGGGAAATACTGGAAGAGAATCTGTTCAAGTCAACTGTGAAAGAGAGGGTTGGGAGAACATTCACATTCCAGCATGACAATGATCCCAAGAAAATGGCCCAGGCAACACGGGAGAGGCTCAAAAACAAAACAAAAGTCCTAAAATGGCTTAGTCAAAGTGCTGATCTCTACCCCACTTAGAATCTGTGGCACTCTTTGAACTACCCAACCTCAATGATCTTCAAAAAATCTGCCAGGAACAGTGGGACAAAATCAGACCCCAGCAGTGCACAAAGCTGGTTCAGACTTACGTCAAAAAACTCAAAGCTGTTATTGCAGCAAAACGAGGACTTACAAATATTGAGGCATGATCTTCTCGGAAGTTCTCGAAAGACATTTTAAAGACCCATGAGACAAAAAAGACTGGCCAAGGTGTGTCTCGCGGGGACCGTAAACATGAGACTTGGTGTCAAAAGATTGTCCCAGGGCAGTCTCGCGGGGACGTGGAACATAAGATTCTTGCAAGACACGCCCTTCTTATCAAATAAGAGCACAGCAAGCCAGCAAACCATTCAGTCATGTAAAGTCACGTAGCACACGCAGATCCTGTGCTCTCAGCAAAGAAGAAACAGCAGCACGGAGAAAAGAAACCCAAGGCGCAATACACATGCAGAGAAAGGTACAGAATATGAAAGCAGTAACAGTCAAAAGTATTGTGGCGTCCCTGCCAAGCTAAAGCCTTTTTTGTTTTAAGTGACTGTTCGGTCCGATCGAGGAAGGGCAGAGTACAGCACAGAAGACTGATAGCTGGGTGCTGATTGATGCGGTAAGGAGGAGGCGAGACCCGTGGGAGGAGGTGTTGGAGAGGGTGCTAGAAAGTTGTGTTTGGGGTTACGCAGTTGCCGATTGTTAAAGTAGAACTTTTGTGACACTTTATTACGTCATTCACTACAGTATCAAAAAAAGATAGTAAAGATCGCATTGACGCAAACAAAAGGAAATTAATTTATGTCAGAGAATTTCAAAAACAGGGTTTACCGCACATGCATTTATTGGTTACTTTGCAAAAAAATTATTAACTGCTGATGATATGGATCATTCTGTCTGTGCTGAAATTCCAAACAGAGAAATCTATCCTAAATTATGGTACAAAGTCATTAAACACAAGTCTCACAGACCTCATTTAAAAGATTCAGCATATTATGACACAAAAGATTCCAAATTTTGTTTTTACAGAAGTTCTGAAATAAAAGTGAAACTAATGAAATAGCAACAATTTAAAGGAAAAAAAAAATCTTACAAGTGTGTATGTGGAAAACCAAACACAGGGTTTGGCGAGCGAAGCGAGCAGGTGTCAAAGCCTCCTAGTTTTTTTTAACTATCTTTTGAAATCCAGAGAATGGTAAAGACTTTCAAAGGGACTGAATATTTTGCAAGGTTAGGTCAGGTTGGGGAGTATGTACCAGTATAGCGTGTTACCGCACCCACCACATGACGAAACAGCTCAGAATCCTGGCTGGCAACCCCCCCAGGCAGCCACACGGTCCAGTCCCACCCTCCGGAAAAGACCCTCTATCTGCCACAGCCCGGGGTTACGTGGGCGTCCCTTTGGCCTGGTCCTGACACTCGGGTCCTCAACAATGTATTGTATGTAAAGATCTGTTTAATTATTTTAGGATTGTTACAGCACAACTGAAGTGCATAAAAGTCCAATTAATTAATGGACCACTATACAGTCAGAAAGTGTAAGTTTCTAGAATAATCACAGATTCAGAGTTGCATCTTTTTAATGTAAATTCCAGTATCGTCTCAGCCATCCCAAACCTTCTTCAGTGGTATCTGGTTTAAAAAAAAAAAAAAAAGCAGTTAAAAGTTTTACTAATCAAGAAATGCAAAGCAATATTAATTTAGACAGTTCCTAATTGATGATAAAATATACCATGTGTTAGAAAGAGAGTTAGAAAGAGGCAGCATCCTCAGCGCACTTTCTGTGGTGAAATTCATATTATATTTGTCAAGATACTTTCAAGCTTTACATGTTTTTAGTATTGAATTGCAGTTATGTACTTTTCCCCTTATTATTTAAATGCAAAAAAAACATTACTTTGTATTATATTTTCTACATGCACATACATCATAAAGCAGTCAGAATACAAAAACCCAGGGAAATTGGGACTGTAAATGCTGGTAATAACTCCGCTTACATTTGTGCCTTTTTCTCAGGAGACTGACAGGCAGCGTTGTGCAGTGATTGGGTTCCTTTCCGAAACGCGCACCTTGGCTGATGTTTCATTTTTGCACGACTCTTGTAAGGTTTGACTGGCTAATGTTCCATTTTCAGTTCCGAAGACCCACCTCACTGCCTTAAAGCAGCAATGTCAGGTTCCAAGTTTTTTTTAAAGTGGCCCAGCTGCTGCTACAACAACATAATGATACTATGGCAAGTATTATAATAAGTAATCTGATTAAGGTGGTACTACACAAGGATTATAGTGAAGTGTGCAGCAAATAAAGCAGATGTAGTTTAATCTAATGAAAATGTTTTGTTTCTTTTGTGCATATTAATGAAAGTGTTTTTTTTTCTTTTAAAAGCACTAAATTATATAATAATAATAATGTTAACAATAGCAAATTACAGTGTAACAAGGTAGTTGTAATGACATTAAATATAATGTTTAATAATCCTAGTACTGATTTATTTTTTTCATGTGTGTCAGAATTAACAGTTTCTGGTATCCCTTACCATGACTGCCACTAATGTTCCTATGTGAGTCTTTCTTTGTAGTAGCAGTTTTCCTCTTAAAACAACGGTTTCTTTCTTTAATTGACATACTGGTTGATTGCGTTGTTTTAATAGAGCCAGCATCATTTGTGGTGTTGACATGTAAGTATTCATAGGTTAAATAACACAAAGTTTAATTGAAAAAAAAATTTTTTTGGAATATTGGGCTTGGTTTATATAGACTTCACTAAAAGGTGGCAGGTTTATCATCTTGTTCTTCCCTTGTTCCTTTTTTCTTTTTGCATGCTCAGTTAGTCTTTATCTCTCCATTGGAGCCAATGTCCCTTGTTCCAGAACATCTGTAGGCTGTAACCTATTAGTTGTTCCCTGAAGGCCGATTTGTAATATTCTGAAATTTCCTTTAATTTCAGTTTTTGCTAACCTAAACTTTAAATGTAAATGTCTGCCAGTTTTCCACTGATCTTTTTTAGGTCATTCGTAGCATTTCAACTGACTCAGTTTGAAATAAAACAGAGGTGTTGTACAACGTTTGACTGGTACTGAAACTTTCTCTTCCTTTAGCTAATTTATCCACCTTGAACCCTGTGCCACAGTTCCGCTACGAGACCACTGGTGAACTGACCCTCAAGGCTTCTGCCAAAGCATTCCAGGTCTCCAAGGTATACCACCTGACCGGCTCTGTGCTGTTCAAGGTGAAGTCAGCCGAGATGGTCAGGAATCGCGTGTGAGCACCATGTGGTGACCCCAGGGACTCCAAGCTGGTGTGCAGCGCCATCGAGCTCCACTTTGGACAATACCGTGGTCAAACTTTTAAATGGTTGCTGACCCATGACCTCGGCTATGCAGTCATGGTGTTGGCAAACCCACCAAAGGGAATGTGAAGGTGGCCAGGTGTCAGATAGCCTGCTGGCAGGCAACAGAAACGCCCCAGAGGCCTACACCTGGCTCTTTCCCAAGGTGAAGATGGCCGTCCATCATCAATGGGAGAGACACGGGTCAGCCAGGCGCCTGGACAAGGCTAATCGGCTTTGGCGACCTTGTGCACCTGACATTTGAGGCCCTTTACAACTCAGAAGATCAGGAGGCCAAGAGGTGAGGGGCTTTTGGGTGCGGTCTGAAGGGAAGGGCAGAGCAAGGTAGTGGGACCCCACTGCCGTTTGTTCACCTGTTACCCATGCCGCTTTTGTACCCCAACGCAGTTACATCAAGTGGCTCCAGTGCCAGACCACCAAAGCCAAGACCAGGATGCATGCACTCCAGCTCTTTGTGTGGCAGAGAGACCAGGCGAGGGCAGCAGCAACCTCCACCAAGACCACCACTGCTGCCCCCACCAGTGTGTTAGACTACAGCAGACTACCGCCCAGGATTTTTCATTCCCTGTCCCAGTAGATCTGTCTGGGGACCACCCCAACCCCTCTCCCCATGGCACATGAAGCACCCACCAGCCTGGAGGAAAAAAGAAGGCAGAAACATGATGGTGGTCTGGAGGATGCTAATTAAAGGGGCACAAGGACGCCTGCATAATCTCTATAAGTGACTGGCACTTTGTATGTTGTCAGAGAGGGAGGCCTCCTCCTCAATTTTTATTTTTTAATTTTGGACTTCAACTGCAGATTATGATCATGGCACTGTAAAAACATATGCTGCCTTTTATATTCCATTTATTGATTTTATTTATTTATTGTATTGCAAATAACTGTCTTTTGTTTATTTATGTATATAGTTATTCCTAAACCTTGGAATGTTGTTTGATTTTATTTATTGTATGTATATAGTTCTTTGATGTTATTTATTGTAATTATTATTCATAAACCTTGATTGTTGATTGAATTGTTGTGTCTGTGTCTGCCTGCTTCTGTGTCCTCCCTTTAAGGGCTCTCTGTTTACCTTCCTGAAGATCGGCTTACATTTCCATCAGGAGCAAATGCTGATGTACAGTTACTGCCATGATGTGAAGTTAATGCTGAACACTCTTTCTGTACTTGCCCCTTTAAGAAAAGCCCCTTCCTCTGCTTCCTGGAATATGAATGCCAGCTAATCTTAATGTGGAAGAGAAGCCCACTATCCACTGTACACCATGTGTGCTGAAGCTCTCTTCATCAGTGCTTTTGACAATGAAGGTAAGTGTAGGATATTCTAGTCTTGTAGTAAAGGAACACTTCACAGATCTCAGCCTGACTGAGAGAAGAATATTACACTACTGTATATTAGATACCACCTCCTGGACCCAGTAAACGATTGCAAGTAGGTATGTATGACTTACAGATTTATAGCATAAGATGGGTTATTGGTAAAAGCAAAATTTCCATATAACACACAATCTGTAGATGAATGCTTAAATGTGTATTTTAATTTATTCATTACCATTTCTATAACTGGAAAGATATAGCCTTAGAATGGACAACATAAACAATGACTATGAACAGTGCAAATTCACAAGCCTGAGGTAACGTCTTGGTGATATGCTTTTTATTTCTCAAATTCTTTAAAGTGATATACTTCAGATAAGTCTCCTTGGCTGCTTATTGAATGAATTTAATTATGGTGGCTAACAACTGAGTCAATTGGGTGAATACCTAAAACATGACCCTGAAGCACAATAAACCCTGCCAGTCCAATGAATGGCATGGCGTTATGAGTAGCCTTGTGTGTTGAGAGCTGGGATAAGTTGTTTGATTATTTATAACGTTACGACCCCAGCTTAAAATGCTTAAAAGTGAGGAATGAGCTTGTGGCTAAAAGTGGCCAAAATCCTGGAGGAGATGGAGGGGATTTTTCATGATGGCATTTAATTTTACCACCATCTTCTTTTCCACAACCACTTCCAGTGTGTCCAGGGAAAGCCCCGTGATGGTGCTGGCTTACCTGACAAGTTTGTCTAGTTTGCTTCCCCAGGAGATCACAGTGTAGAACATTAATAATAATAATCATCAATTTAATAAATAATTTTTCACTCTTAAATAAAATATTTGACTCTAACCTAAAATATACAGATTTTTTTTAATTATTAGAAAATGAACAGTATCAACATGAATATTTCTGTAAGTTACAGCCATATGAAAAGCTTGGGAACCCCTCTCAGCCTGAATAATAATTTACTTTCAACAAAAAAGATAACAGTGGTATGTCTTTAATTTCCTAGGAACATCTGAGTACTGGGGCGTTTTCTGAACAAAGATTTTTAGTGAAGCAGTATTTAGTTGTATGAAATTAAATTAAATGTGAAAAACTGGCTGTGCAAAAATTTGTGTCCCCTTGTAATTTTGCTCATTTGAACGCATGTAACTGCTCATTACAGATTACTTGCAACACCAAATTGGTTGGATTAGCTCGTTAAGCCTTGAACGTCATAGACAGGTGTGTCCAATCATGAGAAAAGGTATTTAAGGTGCTCAATTGCAAGTTGTGCTTCCCTTTGACTCTCCTTTTGAAGAGTGACAGCATGGGATCCTCAAAGCAACTCTCAAAAGATCTGAAAACAAAGATTGTTCAGTATCAGGGTTTAGGGGAAGGCTACAAAAAGCATCTCAGAGGTTGAAACTGTCAGTTTCAACTGTAAGGAATGTAATCAGGAAATGGAAGGCCACAGGCACAGTTGCTGTTAAACCCAGCAGGTCTGGCAGGCCAAGAAAAATACAGGAGCGGCATATGTGCAGGATTGTGAGAATGGTTACAGACAACGCGCAGATCACCTCCAAAGACCTGCAAGATCATCTTGCTGCAGATGGTGTATTTGTACATCTTTCAACAATTCAGCGCAATTCACACAAAGAACATCTGTATGGCAGGGTGATGAGAAAGAAGCCCTTACTGCACTCGCGCCACAAACAGAGTCACTTGTTGAATGCAAATGCTCATTTAGACAAGCCAGACTCATTTTGGAACAAAGTGCTTTGGACTGATGAGACAAAAATTGAGCTATTTGGTCACAAAAAAAAGTGCTTTGCATGGCGGAAGAAGAACACCGCATTCCAAGATAAACACCTGCTACCTACTGTCAAATTTGGTGGAGGTTCCATCATGTTGTGGGATTATGTGGCTAGTTCAGGGACTGGGTCCCTTGTTAAAGTCGAGGGTCAGATGAATTCAACCCAATATCAACAAATTCTTCAGGATAATGTTCCTGAAGTATCAGTCACAAAGTTGAAGTTATGCAGGGGTTGGATATTCCAACAAGACACTGACCCAAAACACAGTTCGAAATCAACAAAAGCATTCATGCAGAGGGAGAAGTACAATGTTCTGGAATGACCGTCACAGTCCCCTGACTTGAATATCATTGAAAATCTATGGGATGATTTGAAGCAGGCTGTCCATGCTCGGCAGCAATCAAATTTTACATGAACTGGAGAGATTTTGTATGGAAGAATGGCCAAAAATACCTCAATCCAGAATCCAGACACTCATCAAAGGCTATAGGAGGTGTCTAGAGGCGGTTATATTTGCAAAAGGAGGCTCAACTAAGCATTGATGTAAAATCTCTGTTGTGGAGCACAAATTTATGCACTTGTCTAATTTTGTGATGATGCATACTGCATATTTTCTGTTAATCCAGTAAACTTAATGTCACTGCTGACATACTACTGTTTCCATAAGGCATGACAGATATTAAAAGGAAGTTGCTACTTTGAAAGCTTAGCCAATGAAAAACAAAAATCCAAAGAACTAAGTGGGGTTCCCAAAGTTTTTCATATGGCTGCACATCAAAGCTGCAAAATTGAATTCAGCATTTCTTGCAAAATTAAATATATTCTTTACTTACTTATTGGTTTATATTCACAACCAATGAATCCTTGGTAACCAAGGCCTTCCAGCAGGCTGAATATGTAACTGAAATTAAGTTCCCCTGGTGAGTCTGGTTCATTACGTTGAGGGACCTGTGCTATTTGGACATGCCCTGTTCACAACAGATGAAAACATTAAATCAATACATTTAATACAGCAACAGAAAATCTAGATAATTCCAATTTTAGTCTTGTCACTGTTGTACTGGCCTAGCTTAACTCTGCAGCACATCTCATAGTTATTAAAATCAGTATATGCATCACATACTAAAATAACCACCAATCTCATGCCTGTTTCTAGCCATCGACAATTTCTTTGCTTAAATGGTCAGACACGCTAACAGAAAATCAAAGTACAGAGCAAAAGTCCTATACCAAATTTTCACAAAAGATAATAAATAAATCTTAGATGAACTAGAGCAACAAGTTGAGACTTTCATATACTGTAGTTGCTGTAATGATGACATCACACCATCCCAAAGCATTATGGGATGTGTTACTAAGGTAACGAGTGTCACAAAAGCCTCAAAATGACTTCAAAAATAACATTAAAAATTATAAAGTTTTAAATAAGGTCTCCAAATGAAAAATAAATGTCAGAAACAGATTATCTCAGTCAGAAATGCCCAGAATAGATTTATAATAAAATGAGCCCCAAAAACATTAAATATAAACATGAATTGCATCAGAAATGAGTAGTTCATGCTTGTAAAACTAACAATGACTCTGGAGTAAAGCAGTTGTTCAAATAAGAGAGGACAGTAAAATTCCCAAAAAGCGATGTGTCCGACTGATACCAAATTAGAAGAAGCGTTTGGGTTTATTGCAACAAACAGTGCTGAAATCAAGTACAGTAATGACACTATGAGGATGGAATTACTTTTTCATGCAGGTGATAGGGGAGTTGGATAAAATTTTTAATGTAATAAAGAAAGCAATGATTTAAAAACATCTCTGTTCACTCAGAATCCTTTTCTTTAGTATTTCATTTAGTTTAAAAGATACAGAGTGTTCGGGACAACAAATACTGTTATATTTTATGTGAAGAAAAACTGTATAAAATGTTAATTTAAGTCAGCATCTTGTGTGCTTACTTTGTGAGAACTTAATTCTTTAAATTGACGTCAGTTAGTTTTACACATTGTTAAAGATGTAATGAAGGCAATTGTAACAAATGGCTAATTACTAATGGCTGCTTGAATTTGTGTTTTATTGCACAGAACTGAGCCCCACTTTAGACCAAAGGCTACCAGTCACTCCTCCATGTGTGGATGGGCGAGCTAGAAACACTCTGGGCTGCTGTCACCAGGTATAATTACTAAAGACTAGAGAAAAGTGAGTGACACTTAAGTGTTCCTGCTATATACAGTACTCTTATTCTCGTAATTATTAAAAATATATGTGATTATTGAAATAAAAACTTGTAAACTTAATAAACACTTTTCGTTTTGTTAATCAATAAAAAAACTTGATGTCTTACAGTTCTGTCCTTCTACCAGTTTGTATTTGTATTTTACTATTTCATGTTTAGCATTTTTAATTCAATACTGTATATACAGTAAAGGACAGTAACTCATCATGTGTTTTAATACTTGCCTATAAGTGGAAAATAAGTTTTGATATTTTGAGTAAGATTTCCATCCATAATCTGCCAGTGAAAGAGGTCCTGCAAGAATGAGAATTAACTTGTTAAATGTAATAAACAAACAATATTTGGATTTCAACTTATTTTGCAGCAGTACTGAAATTATTATCCCTCCACACTGACTGACACATGTGCACACATTCCTACGTCTGCCTATTTAGAGTTGCCAGTCAAGCTAACATGCACATCTTTGGGTAGGGGAGAAAACCAAACGTACCCATAGAAAACCCCTTACAGAGAAGAGCACATCATATAAACTGTACAAATAAATGCGACCAGCAATATTTGAACCTTCCTGAACATACAATAGATGCTTGACAATTGCTAAATATGTTGCAACATAGAGCTATAAAAAAATAGCAGTACCTAAATAAGTCCCTTTCTATTGGTATCATAAACACAGTGTGTTTCAGAACCAATTTTACAAAGTGCAATAAGAGTTCAAAATCTGATACCTAACCAAAGCTCCCTAATAAAAAGACACTCTGTGCTAAGTGATGTAAAAGGTTTTGAGTCTGACATATTAATGTAAACATCAGAGTGGTATCTCTTTGCAACCCATGTGGCATAAGCAGGGGCACTTTCATGAACAATGATGGTCGCCACATTTTCATTTCTTTTTTCAATGATTGACTTTCACAAATAGCAAACAAATCAACATAATATTGATCAGCTATGTGGGCTTTTACTGCATGTAACATAATCAGTGTGGACTGCACCCTCATCATGCACCCATGGACTGGTTCATACTGTAATGTTTCTAAGTGTTACTTTGCATACCAAGATACATAACACTGGTATTCAATTTGCAGTCTCTTTCTATGGTCCACTTTTAATTATTTTAAGTCCATGGACATCCATGACTTTACAACATTAAATGTACAGCAGAATAATGTTAGGAATTACAGAAAAACAATATTTAAACTTTCTATATTTAAATATTATAATGAGAAGCACCTTGTTATTGCTAGGGGTGGCACACCAACACAAAAGATACAGAGGAGATGCTGCTGCCTCATGCTGACTGTGTGAAGTCTGTATGTTTTACCCCCATGTCTGTGTAGGTTTTTCTCCCCATTCTAAAACTATAGGCATTAGATAATTTGAGGCTCTGTAGGTTTTAGTATGAGGGAGAATTGATCATCTCCAGCAGCCAGTCACCCAGAATGGAATTAAGGAGGTTTCAGAATGGTATATTATAACTGTTCATTTTACAAACTAGGCTTGTTGGTATGACTGGAGAACTTGTTATTTTTACTTAAACTGTAAAATCAGATGTTCTTGAAGTTTAGTGGTACACTGTATATGCTAAATTATAAAATATGTTTTACTGAACATTATGCAGAACACTACTGACAACTCTGAACTGGATTACTTGGGTATGAGAGGGTTATGTTGGTGTGGACAACAAAGCATTTCTGAACTGGACGTTCAAACAGGACGTTCAACAAAAAAAAAGTATAACTGAATGCAAGTTGGAATAAGTGAAATAATTAACTAAAGTTGGCATAAACCACAAAAATGTAATTTTCAAAGATGAAAACTGTAATAAAATGCCATTACTGTCACTTGGTTTTATAAAAATGCTTTGCCTCTGAAACATTTAAGTCAAAAATATAGAATAATAATATAGAACTCAAAATTTAGAAATAATTAGAAAACTCACCATTTGCAGCTTTAAATTTGAGTGCCCAACTTTCTGCAATATTTCAGCCGCTATAATAAAAGAGACAATACTTATATATACATCCAGTAATATGTTTTTAAAAACTAACAATTATATAAAAATCTGAACTGACTGCATTAGAATACTGAAAAAAATGTAATTAACTGCACAGTTTACTAATTCAGCCATTAGAGGTGGTCAGGATTTGGAACTAACAAGATTAAACTTGTTACCTGCTTTCTTATTTCCATCTACTGCTATTATTTCTGACTTCTCATTGAATTGTCCCCAATGACGACTCTTTTCTCATAATTTCTAGCTAAGCCCTCATTGTTCTCTGCTGCCTTTTCCCTTCCTTAATTCCTACAGTATCTTTTGCCCCGCCATGACACTCAGCTTCCCGTCTTTCAATTGTTCACCCTCCTATGCTCCTCTCCACTCCTTCCTCCTGACTGTCTACAAAGGTTTTTGTCCACTTTTGCAGTTCTTTCCCAAAGCACATCACATGTCTGGTTGCTCTCAAGTCAAGCTGCTCCTGCCATACACAAAAATGAACTACATTGCTTAAGGTTTGTGATTGTAGACTACTGCACTTAATAATTTACACCACAACATTAAAACAACCTGCTTGGTTTTGTGTAGGTCCACCTTGTGCTGCCAAAATGGCTCTGACCCATCGAGGCATGGACTCCACAAGATCTCTGAGGTTTTTCTGTGGTATCTGGCACCAAAACATTCGCAGCATATCTCTTTAAGTCATGAAAGTTATAAAGTGGGACCTTACTTTTCCAGCACATCCCACTGAATGGATTGAGATCCTGGGAATTTGAGGCCAAGTCAACAACTTCAACTCTTTGTCTTGCTCCCCAAACCATTCCATGAACCTTTTTTGCAGTGTGGTAGTTCACATGCTGAAAGAGGCCAGTGCCATCTCGCTTTCCACATACATCAGTGAGCTTTGGGCGGTTATCCCTCCTTGGGCTACTTTTGGTAGGTTCTAACCACTGTATACTGGGAACACCTCATAAGACCTGCTGTTTTTGAGATTATCTGACCCAGTAGTCTAGCCATCACAATTTGGCCCTTGTCAAAGTTCCTCAGATCCTTATGTTTGCCAATTTGTCCTGTTTTAACACATCACCTTCAAGAACTGACTGTTCACTTTCTGTCTAATTTATCCCACCCCTGTGCAGGTGCCTTTGTAACAAGATAATCAATTCAGTGGTTTTAACTTTGTGGCTTATCGGTGTATGTGAGCATAATTGGCATTTATTCCTAAATCGTACTGTTCTTCATAGAATAAGGCCTAAATAATCAAAAGCTGGACCTACGAAAATGCTATAGGATTTCATGGGTAGAAATATCTGGAAATTAATGCATTTAACAAGCTAAAATGAGGCTGAGAATTGGATGTTTCTAGAAAACGGCCTGAGTTTGTAATAAGTTTCATGGAAAAAGAAGTGGGATGCTTTTACCAAAGGAGAGAATGTAAACTATGTAAACTTGTCCTGATTAATATTATTTTTTCTGAACAAATGTATTCTGCTCAAGGTGCTGCCCCTGCGACCTGATCTCGGATAAGCGGAAGCGGATGGATGAATGGATGGAATGTATTCAGCAAATTTCAATGATTTCCCAGAGAAAAGGGACTTTAAGATTTATAAAACAGTAGACATACCCTGAAAAAACCTGTCTCAACAGACAAGACTGAAAACAGCCACTTTACCAAAATAACCATTTCACTCCATGCTTTCTTTGTGAATTGGCAAAAGAGACCACAGATTTCTTCTGTTTCTCAAGGAGTTTCTTCAGCTGTACTTATTTACCACAAACATTAAAACAAGATACACTTTCATAGCATTTTATCCCATTTATCGGCTGAGTTGAGGCAGGCAGGCAGATATTTAATGTTACCATTAGTTAAAGAGACCAAATTCTACAGAGGCCAACCTCCCTAATGGATACACAGATTGAACTGCAAAACCTACATGCTTGTTATTTATAAAGAAATCTGCTCTTTACTTTCTGATACAACATGCAAGTTGATCAGCATAAATCTGAAAAAAAATAAAAACAAAAAACCTCTCATCCTCCTTTTGATTGCAATAATGATGCCACACTTCAGGGTATCTATGATCAAAGTTCTCTACTCCTGCCTTTCCACTACCACTCTCCACAGTATCCTCCCTCCTAAAATACTTACATTCATCTCTTGCTACCTTCTTTCTATTCTCCAAGTGATGCTTTTTGATTCTTATCTCTTTACAGACTATCCACTTGATTTGTGGACGTCTACTCATCACAAAAACACACACACACTGTCCATTAATTCTGTTCCTATTAACCTCAATGTTGAAAGAGCAACCCTTTTAAAACAGTGGCTTACTTGTGACTGCCCCAAATTGTACAACTCTACAATGCACCATTTCTGCTCAGCTATTTTTAAATACAAGCAGCTATTGTTCACATTGGGAATGGCCTGCTTCCTGCTGACTTTCTGAAGCCCTTCTCCCTGCCAGTACAATTGATGAGAGGAGATCCTGTCTCTCTGGTTGATGTTATCACTTGCATTAGGTGGCAAACTCTGTGCTATGCAGTCACTCTGCTGTGGAGTCTATTAAGGTTATCTGCTTGTTCCTAGTTTAGTGAATATCTGTGTTTTCACTTGGATGTTTGATTTGGAAGTGACTCATTGTTCTATCATTGTTCAATGAAGAAAACATCACACAGGTCACTTACTGTCAGAGCAATGACATCTGCTAGCATCCTACATTTGAACACAAACAAAACTGAGTGGCTTCTTGTGGTATCAAGAGCTCAGCTTTAATAAGCCACACTGCCTCCCATCACATCTAGGTTTCTGTAAATTCATCCCGTAATTCTCTCTCCAGACTTGAAATATCACACATATTATAACTATTGGGTCATGAATGATACATAACAGCTGGCACCAAACTCGTACACAGCTATCTTCTCATGTCTTATTTCACTCTACCCTTTCCTCACATGTTCAGTTAATTTGTTTGTTTAGTCAGGCAGCTTCTCCAACTTCAGATCTCCTCTTACCATTTCAAACTCTAGAACAGAAGTTCTCAACCTTTTTTCTTGGCGTACCACCACCAGGAATTGAAATGTTTTGAAATATTACCATTTTTTTCCTTTAATTTTATTTCATTGTACCGAACTCTTATGTTAAAATAACGGTATTTCTTTAGTTTTTGTATGTGGGTATCTTTTTTATATACACCTAATGTTTTGTTAGGGCGGCGCAGTGGGTAGCACTGCTGCCTCGCAGTAAGGAGACCCGGGTTCGCTTCCCGGGTCCTCCCTGCGTGGAGTTTGCATGTTCTCTCCTTGTCTGTGTGGGTTTCCTCCGGGTGCTCCGGTTTCCTCTCACAGTCCAAAGACATGCTGGTTAGGTGCATTGGTGATTCTAAATTGTCCCTAGTGTGTGCTTGGTGTGTATTTGCCCTGCGGTGGGCTGGCACCCTGCCCGGGGTTTGTTTCCTGTCTTGAGTCCTGTGTTGGCTGGGAGTGGCTCCTGCAGACCCTGCGGGACCCTGTAGTTAGGATATAGTGGGTTGCATAATGGATGGATGGATGTTTTGTTAATTATTTTTTTGTTTTACATATTAACAATGGTGGTTTGATAATTGAATACAAATTAGAAAGCCTAAAATTTCCATACCTCAACATATGAAGAATATACTGTCCAGAGCTTTCATTTTGTGTGTGGTTTGCCTATGGGGTTCTAGTGGTGTAACCAAAAATGGAAGGGATTTTGTTGGCTTTGAAGGATTTCAGCATAGAGTCTATAAACAAATCTACAATCATCATGGACTACCTTGTGCACATATTAAATGTATTCAGTTACAGTTTCTATGAACTTAAAAATAAACATTGTAGAAAAGCAATAAAAAATCAACTCTTACTATGTCCATTGCCATGTGAATACTAAAATAATTCATGATGTTTTCATTTACATAAACCCTTTAAAGTTGCTTTAGAGCAGAACATTTTTCAGCTCAGGTTTGTCAGAAAGTCCCTTTGTGAAGTTCATGACATTTGCTGTTGTTAGATGGCATCAGCGCATGCAGGAGACATTAGCTGGCTAATAACACTTATGGAGGGCTAATATTTAATGAATAACTCAAATACTTCTGTACCATTCACCTATGTGTTGTTTGTGCTTTCAACATATTATGCACATTTTAGTTTTTATAATAATGAACATTAATTTGATTTCAAAAACACGGCAAACAACATAAATATAGTTCTTGCTGAATCATTCCTCTGCAGTTAAGTATTCTGTGTTAAAAGCCGTGCTGAACATCTCAAAGATTATGTGCTTCCATTACTGAATTCCATGTTGTATCCTTACAGATTTGCCTCATGTTTCAAAGCTCCTGGGAAATGTGGATGTTTTGAAACACTAGCTAAATAAATTTTACTTTGTAATGAACATATGAAACAGTTCATTTCATTGCCATTGTAGACAGACAAGTGAGGGTGGCCAGGATGGCAAACTTTCCCAAAGATCCAGATCTGGATAAGCTGATTATAAAATAGACTAAACATTAAGCCCATTAAAATAACGGCCGCTAGAACAGTAGTGCATAAACATTAGTAGGAACAGTCTATATTAAATGGCAAGGGACCTTGTATGTGGCTGTAATATGTGTCACTGTATTGTGTGCCTTTAATTTTCTCCCTCAGTAATACTGGTTTGTATTTCCGTAAAATTCCTGTAATTTTGTCTGACGGTAATACAGTGGAACCTCAGTTCACGACCATAATTCGTTCCAAAACTCTGGTTGAAACCTGATTTGGTCATGAACCGAAGTCATTTCCCCCATAGGACTGTATGTAAATACAATGAATCCGTTCCAGACCATATGAACTGTATGTAAATATATATTTTTTTAAGTTTTTAAGCACAAATATAGTTAACTATACCATAGAAAGCACAGCGTAATAGTAAACTAAATGTAAAAAAATTGAATAACACTAAGAAAACCTTGAACAACAGAGAAAACTAACACTGCAAGAATTTGCGCTATAGCCTTATGACCCACTCGCTAAAAACTCTTTTTTTAATGAGTTTTAAGCACAGGGGAAAAAATGAACATTTGAAAAATCTGTAATTTAATAAACAACCAATAAAAGTAACATTGCAACAATGCACGCAGGCATGTGTGTGTGTGTTTGACTGTCTGTCTCTCTCTCTGCACAGGGAATGCACAGGAAGGGACTGAACACGTGCTGTGTGGCCCCGCGCATGCGCAGTTCACCAGAAGACATACACACACGGACACCTGGACGCACACAAGGGTTTTATTAAAGAGGATGGGTGGCTGGACGCACAACTGCAGCCATGTTCATTGCAATCTGTGTATGAATGCAAAGCCTTCCTTTATTTATCTGGGTTATGTATGGTGCTTTAGTAAAAGGCCATCAATTCAGCTCCTTCATTCAAATATGTGACACTACAAGTTAAAATGACTGCAACTGACAGTGGATTGGTCACATCATTGTGCTGTCAAAGCAAACACAAATTGGATATTTTTTTAATTTCTGGATTATTTTCATAAATGGATAAAAGATTTTTTTTTGCCTTTATGCTTCTTAAAGTGTAACTGCAACTGCAGATTCCCTTTCTGCTTTCACTCCCAACTTTTTTTTCCCCTGACGTACCACCAGTTGTATGTGTACCCGCTGGTCAAGTCCGTAATCTTGGTGTTATCTTTGACAGTATCCTCTCTTTTGAGAAACAGGTTAATTCTGTAGTCAAGAGTTGCTTTTTCCTGCTTCGTCTATTAGGAAAGATGAAGCCTTTTTTATCTTCTAGCGATCTTGAGAAAGCTAATCATGCTTTTATCTTCTCTCACCTTTATTTTTCATTACTGCAACTCACTGTATTCTGGGATTAGCAAATCCCTGATACGCAGGTTACAGTTGGTCCAGAATGCTGCCGCTCGCTTCCTGGTCGGGGCAAGAAAGTATGATTCTGTTTCTCCAATATTAGCTTCTCTACGCTGGCTGTCCGTCAGTTTTCGAATTGATTTTAAAATCTTGCTGCTAGTTTGTAAATCTTTATATGGGCTTGCCCCTGCCTATTTATCCGAATTGTGTGCTTTACACCAGCCATCTAGAGTGCTTAGATCTTCTGGTCAGTTGTCTCTTGTTGTCCCTCGTACTAAGTGTAAAACTAAGGGGGAAAGAGCGTTTGCAGCTGCTGCTCCTCGCCTGTGGAACTCTTTACCTCATCACATAAAGGAGTCGTCTACAACTGAACTGTTCAAAACGAGATTAAAGACTCATTTCTATTCACTTGCATTCCATGACCTTTAGTAATACTGATGGTTTCCTCATTGTGATTATGTAACATAACTTCTATTTATTATTTATTTTACTTATGTTCATATATTTTATTTGTATTTATGTTATTTGTATGTTTTCTTTTATTCTATTATTGTAAAGCACTTTGGCCACAGCATTCCTATGTTGTTTTAAATGTGCTACTGTATATAAATAAATTGACATTGAAATATTCAGTATCTGCAGATTTGTCAGCGTGACCTCAAGTTCATCTCTCACATGGGTGGTACACAGCTCTGTAATTCATGAATGCTTACCAGCCATAGGGCAGCTTCTCTGCCAGCCTCAGTAACATAACATATTGAACATCTTCTATCTCCTTTGAGTTGGACACCAACCAAAGAATCGTCAGTGGGAATGAAGAAGCTTCACTCCTTCACTCCTCCTATTAAATCATTTCCGCCCTCTTATTCACCAACACACTAGTCCTCCTATTATCACAGTTTGTTTGCTAATGTGGGGAAGAGGATTGGATCCGTTACTGTTAATCCATCAGTTAATTAACTATTATATTTGCTTTTATTAATGCCAGTAGTTAATGAGGCAATTCATTACGCCTCCTACTTTATTTTCCTTTTGTTTCTCTCTCAGTAAAGGTCCCCAGCTGTTAGACTTACCCAAGGTACTTTGTAGGTTTATAAGACTAATTTTAAGAAACAGAATAATACAGCTTATTAGTAAACAGAAAAGATAGATGGACATAACGCAAACATACAACCCTTTTTCCTAAAAAGATGGCAAACTTTGTAAAATATAAATAAAAACGATTAGAACGAAATAAAAGATTTGAAAATCATCAAAACCCATATTTAACTGAAAATAGAACAAAGTCAACTGAGAAACTGTATTATTTTCTGAAAAACATATGCTCATTTTGAATTTGACACCAACAACATGTTTCAAAAAAGCTGGGAGAAGGCAACAAAAGACTGGAGAAGTTGTGTAAGGCAAAAAAAAAAACACTTGGTGGAACATCTCACAACTGATTAGATTAATTGGCAGCAGGTCAGTAACATGATTGGGTTTAACACTAGAATTCCTGAAGCTTTCAATTTATTTCATTGTCCCTAACCTCCTTAAATTTTACTGACATACACCAAGAAGCTTGTAGCTTCTTACCACTGTGCTAATAGCCCACTCTGTGTTGAAGTGTTTATCTGGAAATGGGTTTGTAAGTAATTGTACAGGTAATGAAATATTGTGATTTGAAATACATACATTTCATGTGTGTTCCGTGTCTACAAGAATCTGTGTAAATACAGAATGACAGAGGAAATGCGCGGTAAGGAATGCTGAACATACAGTTGAAACAGAAATATGTTTTCATATGTTATAGTAATAACAAGATAATTTTGACATGAAGCGTAGGATGTGTGAAGCCCAAACACTTTCACAAAAGGTGTAACAAAACAAGCATGTTTTTATTCAAGAATAAAAACAAAGAAATTGCTCAATTGACATATTGCTGAAGCCCAAGTATTAGACAGTACAAAATATAAGATGTTCAGATACACGTGTGTTTGCGCGTTTCATTTTCAACCAGTTGTCACAGTGGTGATGGTGCTCTGTCATGGATCTGTGCAGCAATGGCGAGGTAAGTCTTCTTTGTATTTAGTGCTTTAAGTAGTGAGCTGCTATTATTATTATTATTATTATTATTATCATCATAAAAAAACATACATTTGATATGTTTCTGTAACATCATGTGTAAATGTATGGTACTTGTAAAAGATGTTAGTTTTCCTCACACATGGACATTCATATCAACAAGATTTTTTTTGTTCAGTTTTATTCTTGAACTAGCAAAATACCCGCGCTTCGCAGCAGAGAAGTAATGTGTTAAAGAAGTTATGAAAAAGAAAAGGAAACATTTTAAAAATAACGTAACATGATTGTCAATGTAATTGTTTTGTCACTGTTATGAGTGTTGCTGCCATCATTATTTCTTTCAATCGGGTTCGCATTTGGAGGATGTGTTGTGTTCAAGTTATATTCTGTGTTTGTCAACCGTTGTAAAGATAGCAGGTTTCATTCATCGAAGTGTTCACTACCCAAATCGGTACTCGTGAATCTAAGATGTTTAACAGGCATTCCCAGTATTAAGTTGTGGATTTGCCTGCGAATATTTAGCGGCAGTGTGTCTTTGAACTTAATTTAAACTTAAGCTTTACACCTTGCTTTCCTATTGATATGTCTACAAAGGCTTGTTCAGATTCAGAGGGCTGTTCCTTTCTTACTGCATCAATAAACAACTCATCTTCCTCTTTATCTGAGACATCACACACTGGATGCACGGGTTTACCTTTCCCAGTCCTGCAAACATTAGCGAAGTGGTTCAATTTACCACATTTTTTCGACTGTCTTCCTTTAGCTGAACATTGACTTTTTCCACCGTGTGCTTTGTTTCCGCAGTACCTGCACTTATGAATATGCTTGTATGCGTCACGCGCTTCATATTCTTTTGCCGCCTTCTCAATTGTGTAATGCGTTTTTTGTTCAGCGCTCTTTGGAGGTCTTGCTTTTTGAGTGCGTACTGCGTTCACAGTCAGTTTACGTGAGCCGCTCGGTGTACATGCATCGAAGATTCTCAGCTGTGGTTGTGCTATCTCGTGCGATCTTGCGATGTCAACGGCTTTATTTAATGTTAGCTCAGACTCGGCACTTAAAAGTTTCTCTCGCACTTTCGCTGAGTTTGTGCCAAACACTATTCTATCCCGGACCATCTCATTTTCGTTTGCATAAGCACAGTCCTTCACCCGCGAATATTTAGCGGCAGCGTGTCTATTGGATTGCTGCTGACGGACAACCTTATATGGGCAGGCACTCAATTACGTGGGGGGCGTGACGATGAGGGACGCAACTCCACCTCACACGACCGAGCTGCAGGCTATGGCCATATATATGTACAAACCGGATTCCAAAAAAGTTGGGACACTAGACAAATTGTGAATAAAAACTGAATGCAATGATGTGGAGATGGCAAATGTCAATATTTTATTTGTAATAGAACGTAGATGACAGATCAAATGTTTAATCCGAGTAAATGTATCATTTTAAAGGAAAAATATGTTGATTCAAAATTTCACGGTGTCAACAAATCCCAAAAAAGTTGGGACAAGTAGCAATAAGAGGCTGGAAAAAGTAAATTTGAGCATAACGAAGAGCTGGAAGTCCAATTAACACTAATTAGGTCAATTGGCAACATGATTGGGTATAAAAGAGTGGCAGTGTCTCTCAGAAGCCAAGATGGGTAGAGGATCACCAATTCCCACAATGTTGCACAGAAAGATAGTGGAACAATATCAGAAAGGTGTTACCCAGCGAAAAATTGCAAAGACTTTGCATCTATCATCATCAACTGTGCATAACATCATCCAAGATTCAGAGAATCTGGAACAATCTCTGTGCGTAAGGGTCAAGGCTGTAAAACCATACTGGATGCCCGTGATCTCCGGGCCCTTAAACGACACTGCACCACAAACAGGAATGCTACTGTAAAGGAAATCACAGAATGGGCTCAGGAATACTTCCAGAAACCATTGTCAGTGAACACAATCCACTGTGCCATCCGCCGTTGCCAGCTGAAACTCTACAGTGCAAAGAAGAAGCCATTTCTAAGCAAGATCCACAAGCTCAGGCTTTGTCACTGGGCCAGGGATCATTTAAAATGGAGTGTGGCAAAATGGAAGACTGTTCTGTGGTCAGATGAGTCACAATTCAAAGTTCTTTTTGGAAATCTTTCCCGCCATGTCATCCGGACCAAAGAGGACAAGGACAACCCAAGTTGTTATCAACGCTCAGTTCAGAAGCCTGCATCTCTGATGGTATGGGGTTGCATGAGTGCGTGTGGCATGGGCAGCTTGCATGTCTGGAAAGGCACCATCAATGCAGAAAATATATTCAGGTTCTAGAACAACATATGCTCCCATCCAGACGTCATCTCTTTCAGGGAAGACCCTGCATTTTTCAACAAGATAATGCCAGACCACATTCTGCATCAATCACAACATCATGGCTGCGAGGAGAAGGATCCGGTACTGAAATGGCCAGTCTGCAGTCCAGATCTTTCACCTATAGAGAACATTTGGCGCATCATAAAGAGGAAGGTGCGACAAAGAAGGCCCAAGACGATTGAACAGTTAGAGGCCTGTATTAGACAAGAATGGGAGAGCATTCCTATTTCTAAACTTGAGAAACTGGTCTCCTCGGTCCCCAGACGTCTGTTGAGTGTTGTAAGAAGAAGGGGAGATGCCACACAGTGGTGAAAATGGCCTTGTCCCAACTTTTTTGGGATTTGTTGACACCATGAAATTCTGAATCAACATATTTTTCCCTTAAAATGATACATTTTCTCAGTTTAAACTTTTGTTCCGTGATTTATGTTCTATTCTGAATAAAATATTAGAATTTGGCACCTCCACATCATTGCATTCAGTTTTTATTCACGATTTGTATAGTGTCCCAACTTTTTTGGAATCCGGTTTGTACATAAGTAGGTTCCAGTTATGACCGTTACGTGTAGAATTTCGAAATGAAATCTGCCTAACTTTTGTAAGTAAGCTGTAAGGAATGAGCCTGCCAAATTTCAGCCTTCTACCTACACGGGAAGCTGAAGAATTAGTGATGAGTCAGTGAGTCAGTCAGTCAGTCAGTGACGGTGAGGGCTTTGCCAGTAACATGTAAATTGAACAATTTCTTTCTCTGCGGTTATATTCTTGAATAAAAGCACACTTGTTTTGTTATACCTTTTGTGAAAATGTTTATGATATTTGGACTTAAGTCTTCACACATTATACACTTCATGTCAACATTTTGTCAATTATTACTATAACATCAAAAAAGTTTGTTTTAGTTATGTGTTGAACATTTCTTGCCTCGTATATCCTGTCATCCAATATTTACACAGATCGTTGTATTCCAAATAATGATATATTATTCACCCTATACAACTCCAGACACCTAACTCCCAGCTCTGAGTATTTTGTGTCTGACTTGACTTCAGCTGCCTCGGTGGGAGGTGGGATAGTCGGCTGCTTGCTGCTTGTGCTGATTGACACGTTTGTACAACAGTGGCGCTGCTGACTTGGTGCGAGAGAATTTAAGGTGATCTGGCATTACAGATATTTTCATAGCCTTCAAGGAATCTAGTCTTAAAACGAGCATCCCAGAGAGGCAGAGTCTCTCAGAAGTAAAAATGGGGAGGGGTACACCACTCTGTGAAAGACTTTTTAGGCATAAAGTGCAACAATTTAAGAATAATATTCCTCAATGGAATTTTGCAAAGAATGTATTGATTTCAACATCTATTATACGTACACAATATCATTAAAACCCTTAAGAAAATCCACAGAAATCTCTAGGCTAAAAACAATAATGGATGGCCATGATCTTTGGGCCCTCAAGTGGCTCTGCATTAAAAACAGACACAATTCGTGGAAATTAATGCATTGGCTCAGGAACACATTTAAAAAACATAGTCTGTAAATACAGTTCATCACTGCATCCATAAATGCAAGTTAAAACTCTACCCTACGAAAAGAAACCACATATAAACATGATTCAGAAACACTGTTGCCTTCTCTGGGCACAGGCTCATTTCATATTAGAACATTAGAACAATCTAGACAAGAACAGGCCATTCAGCCCAACAAAGCTCACCAATCCTATCCACTTAATACTTCAGAAAAAGCATCAAGTCTAATTTTGAAGGTCCTTAAAGTCCTACTGTTGACCACGTTAATTGGTAGCTTATTCCAAGTGTCTATGGTTCTCTGTGTAAAGAAAACTTCCTAATGTTTGCGAGAAATTAACTCTTAACAAGTTTCCAACTGTGTCCCCGTGTTCTTGATGAACTCATTTTAAAATAACAGTCCCGACCCACTGTACTAATTACCTTCTTAATTTTAAACACTTCATTCATGTCTCCTCTTAATCTTCTTTTACTTAACTCTTTTAGGGCTAATTTTTTTTTGTTTCTTTTCTCCCAGGGCTGAATATTTTTCCAAAAACTAACTTTTTTTAAAAAAAGAACACAAAGCAATGGTTTAACATATCGAATCAACAAAAAATATTTATTTTTGACAAATGTTGTATGAGCCTGCATTCTATATGATTTCACATACTGTACATGTTACATAGCAAGTATGCAGTTACACTGCAAAGTATGATATTGCTCAAAGCAGCCAATTTCATCCATTGCCACATTGCACTGCTTACAATATGTGTTGCACTGGTGCCTCCTTTTCAGTTATCTGTTGCTGCACACAACACAGTCAGGTTTGTATTTTTTGTCCTCATATGTTGCAGGAAAGTGGCGCTCAGTCAGCCTGTCTGGCACTGCTGTTTGTGATGGCCTTCCTTGCTTTGCCAAAGGCACTGCAACATACTCTGCCAGCAAGCTGTCAAACACCTTCTTGCGGAACTCTGCCACAGTCATAGTGCTGTCACTGTTTGCCTGCTTGAACAATCTATAGCCATTTGTAAGTGCAATCTCACGCACTTACAGTGTGGTAACACTTGGTGGACTTATGGCTGTATGCGTATGACCCCAGCATCTGATCCACTCAATCAACTCCAGCCATTTTACAGTTATACTCCTCAAGTGCAACTGGCTTGTCCAGCTTCCTACCTTCTGGGTTTCCGTTTGAACGGATTACTTTCTCGCATAAATTGTTGGTGTGTTACTGTAGTAAGACAAGTCACCTGTTTGACATCATGCCATGCCAATGCCACCAAGTTATCCGTCCGCATTGAAAACAGGATTGTCACCTCTTTTCATCTTCAGCCTGTCTGGCTTCAACTGTGAAGGCCTCTGTCTCCTGTTCACCCTCACTGTGCCACAAGCCCCAATTCCCCTGCTCTGTAGCTCCATGAACAATTCTGGTGATATATAAAAATTGTCCATGTACACAACATGACCCAAATATTTATAGTCCTGAAGCAGCTCCAGCACAACCTGACTTGTCAAGGAAGAGTTCTCTCTTTGAAAGGAATGCTTTCCTGTATATGTAATTACTTTCAGGCAGAAACTAGTGTTTGCTTCTGCCAGTACAAAATCCTTTATACCATACTTTGTGGGCTTGTCTGGCATATATTGATGGAAAAAAGGCGCCCCTTGTATTTTATCATAGACTAGCAGAATACCCGCGCTTCGCAGCGGAGAAGTAGTGTTTTAAAGAAGTTATGAAAATGAAAAGCAAACATTTTAAAAATAACGTAAGATGATTGTTAATGTAATTGTTTTGTCATTGATATGGGTGTTGTTGTCATATCTATCTATTTATATATATATATTTATATATATCTGTATATATATATATATATATAGCAAAATACCTGCGATTGGCAGCGGAGAAGTAAAAAGAAAAGGAAACATTTTAATAATAACGTAACATGATTGACAATGTAATTGTTTTGTCATTGTCATGAGTGTTGCTGGCATATATATATATATATATATATATATATATATATATATATATATATATATATATATATATATATATACATATATAAACATATATATACATATATATATATATATATATATATATATATATATATATATATACACACACAGTTATATATATACATATATACACATACTGTATATATACACACACACATATATACATACTGTATATACACATATACATATCTACATATATACTGTATATACACATATATATACAAATCTACATATATATATCCACATATATATATATATTAGGGGTGGGACTCTATTAAAAAAATTAATCCAATTAATTAGAGGCTGTGTAAGAATTAATCTTGATTAATGTATGTAATCGCACGTAAATTTGCCCCAAATTGCAAATGTTTTTTTTTTTTAATTTAAAAGGGTTTTAGTGGGTGACAGAATCAAATAATAGACATGGACATGAATATTGTAAACTCAAGCTGTTTTAATTTCTGAAAAAAAGCTTTAAACTGCATTTGAATTCAAAACAGAAACAAAAATATCATCCCTGGTTAAAATTGGGCAGACTTAAAATAAAGTGGTAGTTTAAGTACTTTAAGTACATTTTCAGAATAGTATTGTCTTTAAATAATAATAACCAAAATTTCAACATAAAGTGCAGTTTTTCTTCTTAAAAAAATAAGTCAGAAACATAAAAGGTAATTTGACCAACTTAATCTTTAAACTCTGAGTAACATTAGCCAAAATTATTTTGTACATTAGGCTAAAACAGTGTGATCATTGAACATTTTGTAATTAGATGTAATTAGAATTACTAACGGTCACGGAAGTCCAATGATCCCCAGTAAGAGCCACAAAGTCCGCTTTCTGTAATGCATCTAATTTTGCTTGCTTTTCAGTGTGCACAAAACCATGCTTTTATCAAGGCTTCCTCGGGTAGTCGAAATGATCAGTCGTAGGAACGCGCTTTATTCCGACTCTAACATTTTTGTAGCTGTGATGTGTGCATCAGTGTAATGGATGTACCAGGAAATCATGCATTGACAAAAGTTCCGTTTGCTTGGAATTGAAAGTGTGATTAAATGCGTTATTTTTAACGCGTTATGGAGTACATGCATGAAGCTTCTCAGCTGTGCTTGTGCTAATAAAGGGAAACATTTTAAAAATAACGTAACATGATTCTGAGTTAACCTAATATTTTTCATACGTCCAAAACCAAGGAGATCGAAGGTAAAATGAATCGGGTAGCGCACGTACATACTCAGTGCATTCCCTCTCGGGAATCGAACCTCGAATTTCGGCATTAGAGATGAAGACTCTACAATTGCGCCACAACGTGTGGCTTATCTATGCGAGAGTATGTACTGTAGATCGGGGTATATATATACATTTATATATATATACCCGCGTATCGAGTGGAGAAGTAGAAGTTAGGTAGAAAAGAAAAGGGAACATTTTAAAAATAACGTAACATGATTGTCAATATACAGTAATTGTTTTGTGAGTGTTATTGAATGTTGCTGTCATCAAGGATTTGATTATCATTATTTCTTTCAATCAGGTTCGTATTTGTAGGATGTGTTGTGTTCAAGTTACATTCCGTGTTTGTCAATCGTTGTAAAGATGACAGGTTTCATTCATCGATTAGTTTCTTACTGCATCAATAAACAGCTCGTCTTCTTCTTTATCTGAGACCTGACACACTGCATGCACGGTTTTGTTTTACACTGTCTTCCTTTAGCGGGACATTGACTTTTTCCACCGTGTGCTTTGTTTCCACAGTAGCTGCATTTATGAATATGCTTATCAGGCGCTTCATATTTTTGCTGCCTTTTCAATTGTGTAATTCGGTTTTGTTCAGCGCTCTTTGGAACTGTTGCTTTTTATCTGTGCACTGCGTCAGTTCACGTGAGCCGCTCGGTGTACTTGCATCGAAGGTTCCCAGCTGTGCTGGTGCCATCTCGTGCTATGTCCATAGCTGTATTTAATGTTACCTTAGTCCTGGCACTTAAAACTTTCTCTCGCAGTTTCGCTGAGTTTGTGTCAAACACCACCCTGACCATCTCATCTTCCTCTCCATAAGCACAGTCCTTCACCCGTGAATATTTACCCGTGGCAGTTTGCTATTGGATTGCCGCTGACGGACGGCCTTATATGGGCAGGCACTAAATTACAAACGCCAGCGCAGCCTGTCTATGAACTTAATTTAAAGTGTAGGTTTACATCGTGCTTTGTTTCCGAAGTAGCAGAACTCATGAATATGGTTGTATATGTCACTCGCTTGCTTCTTATTGTTTCGCTGCCTTCTCAATTATATAATGCATGTTTTCTTCAGCACTTTTTTGAGGTCTTCCTGGTTTTCTATGTACTGCGTGATTACGTGGGAGGCGTGATGATGTCACACGAAACTCCGCCCCCACGGCGTTGAAGCTCATCTCCATTACAGTAAATGGGGAAAAACTGCTTCCAGTTATGACCATTACGCGTAGAATTTCGATATAAAACCTGCCCAACTTTTGTAAGGAAGCTGTAAGGAATGAACCTGCCAAATTTCAGCCTTCCACCCACACGGGAAGTTGGAGAATTAGTGATGAGTCAGTGAGTGAGTGAGTGAGTGAGTGAGTGAGGGCTTTGCCTTTTATTAGTATAGATTCATCCACAGACAAATCACGGCCAGGCTGATAAAATTGTTTATATGTTAGTTGCACTCTGTTTTTGTTCTTTTAGCTGGAGGTATCACAGTTCCCCTTTCCCTTTTTTGAAATATAGTGGCCTGACCTTTTGGGGGTTAGAGGTCCAGACCTGCTTACATTTCTAGGCCAGGTCTATTTATGTGTTATTACTTGTGTTTTCAATGCCTACCTAAAGTTCCAGGACTGTTTGGGAGTTTTCAAGCTTTTTTTTATATTTTAATTAAGGCCTATTAAAAGCAATCTATTAAAACTTATTTTTCTCATTAATGTGTAAAACAAGACAAAACTTTCCATTAACAAGAAGTGTGATAGTTTTAATGTGTAGGTGAGAACAAGACGCAGATTGTTATGCTGTGGGAAGGAGTATGTGAGACTGCAGTTTGTTCTGTGATGGAGATGTTTTAACACTAGAATTACCAGAGCCTACGAAAAAACTCGTAAATCCGTCCCACCTTAAATCGCTTCTTAAATCCCTTCACACCTCTCCGCCAGCGTCCTTTGTCCTCTAAATGTACTGATAAAGAGAAGGTAGAAGCAGCCGGCTATTCCACCCCCCCACCAATTTAGAACGTGCACGAACCTCTCTCAGCTCATGCCTTGATTGAGTATCTGGGAGTGAATTGAAGTTTTAGAGTGGAAATAATAGATCGTTATTTGAAACACACGCATTTCATGTCTGTTCCATTTCTACAGTAATCTGTGTAAACACACTGTTAAAACAGAAACGTTTTTTATATTCTAGTAGTAGATGACAAAATGTAGGCATAAACTATATAATGTATGAAGCCTGAAGTCCAGATATCAAAGAAACATTTTCACAAAAGGTACAAATATAACACAACAGTTGCGCTTTTATTCAAAAATATAACTGCAGAAACAAAAAGCCGCCTTAACATGCGACATTGACACCCGTTTATTATGATTGACTGCGTGGCACAATAGATTCTGCTGCCGACTGGGAACCAAAGGGTCGCGAGTTCGAACCTGCACTATTCCGTTTTGAGAAGTAAACTGCTGTTAGTCTTACTATTTTAGAATAAAAGCATACATTTGATTTCAGTCTGTAACAACCGGTGTAATTTATGATCCTTATAAAGGTTAGCTTTGTTGTTTTTTTTTTTTAATTCACTTTTCATTCTCTCAGTCACGTTCAGAATCAATCCATACAACCCCATCTGACACGGCTGTTTTCACATAAAGACGCGCTATAGCTCTGCAGTGTACTTGTGACTGCATTCTCGTACCGATGTTTGCGAAATTAAGTGTCTGCGTGCGTCTGCGTTGCTTCCTATTTCTTTAATGGATGAGTACAGGAGCAACAAAGCAACCTGAGGTTTCTTGCATCTCTGCCTTCTCCTTAGTTATATGTGTTTATTAATCCTAAATTCAGTATAAGTCAGCCTTTATGAACTTATGTCATCTGGAGATAAAAGTCCACAAAAATGGCAGTGTTTTTGCTGTAAAATTGTGAAAACCAAACTGAACCTAAATGGTAAAAAATGGTAAATGGCCTGTATTTGATATAGCGCCTAACTAGAGTTCAAGAACCCCCCCTAGGCGCTTTACAACAGCTACTATGTAGCCACAGCTGCCCTGGGGCACACTGACAGAAGTGAGGCTGCCGAACACTGGTGCCACCAATCCTTCCGACCACCACCAGCAGGCAAGGTAGGTTAAGTGTCTTGCCCAAGGACACAACAGCTGCATTCTCATGCCGGGAGCCAGGATCGAACCTGCGACCCTCCGATTGCTGGACAAACCGCTCTACCGACTGAGCTACTGCTGCCCTAAATGTTTAACATAAACATGGCCAGAACATTTACAATTAAAATCTTTGTACCAGTTGCTAACATTAGTGGTATGAAATCTGTTAGAAATAGAAGAAATGCATTTTGTTAAACAAGAGTAATGCAGACTAAATATTGTGCTCCGGAATAAAGAAAAATGAACAGAGTTAAGAACTGCCTAAAAATATTTGTTTGTTGAAATTTGCTTTTTAACTGTTGTTTTATTTTGTTGATTCAGCTAACATCACAAGCAAGTACTCTGCTTCCAATGCTTGCAGGCAGTCCCTGCACTCACACATACAGGAGTTCTTCTATCACTCAGTGTAAAAAGGAGATTACTTCTTTGTTCTTTGCCTTTGTAATCCAGATGTCACAGGTTCTCAACTGCCATAGTGTAAATTTGCAAACTGGGATGGATCATGGTGTAATTCCACAGAAAAACAGCAATTACCAATAAAACACATTACTTCTCAATTGCTACAGGAAGGCATACCACAAACATTACCACTGTGACATACATTTAATTACTTAAACATGATGCAAAAAAAATCCCAGTACTTGTCCTTAGTGTACTAATGAAGTATCAAGAAGAAAGTACTGCAATAGTCTACTATGTCAATTTTTTCCCTACCCAAAACAAAATATTTCATCTTGGCATACCATCTCTCTGTCAGCGGAACTCAGCTTTCTGCTTTTCATCTAATTTATTTTGAGGAAACAGCAGCAGGCAGCAGAAAACAAAAAAAAATCCTTGGGTTCTTGAAAGACATCACTTGGCAAAACTAACTTGGCAAAAAAGCCACTTAGAGTGCTTCTCATCAGGCCAATCATTGAACATTTGGTAAAAAACATCAAAGTACACTCAAATGGAAATCTATTTCATTTATTAGTGATATTTGCTGAGAAGCAATGTTTATTAGAATGACCCCGAAATGTGAAACAGTCTAAAAACAAGCTTATACTCTAAAAGGAAAATGTACTCTAAAATTAAGCTTTATTTTTAAAAGTAGAGGCAGCATGAATGTAAAAGTAGGCATTCTGTTTAAGCAGGTATTTGAAAAAACAAGCTATATGTTCTTTCTTCCTTAATGGAAGTTGAAAAACTGTGTGCAAGGTAATATGTATATTGTATTATTTCCCTTGGTAGTCAAAATCAAAACTAAAAGTTGGCTAAACAAATTGCTAATCATCATTGTTTATTTATTGTTTGCAAGGCTTTCCTGACACTCCCGTTGCTTTGTGGCTCCTGCTCCTTGGAACACTATTAGTACAGTAGGTCTCTTTGTTATATAATGTTGCCCCTGAAACACCAACTTACTCAAAATGAAAATTGCATCTGAATACATTATTTATTTGGAGAAAAGGAAAACAGGTATACGTTATTGTACACTTACAATACAAGACTTTTCGTTTATGTGGTATTTTGTACCTGTGAATGATGGAAATAAAAATGTAATCTTGCTTGAAATAGTAAAGAAATGTGTCATCTTTAACTTTACACCATTTAGTGATCACTTCATCATCTGCTCATTTAACTATTCACAGTAACAGACATTTTAAGCAAGGGTGCCCAAACTTTTCCAGTACCATGATGATGTGTATTTTGTCTAAGAAGTACCAATTTAGTTAATAAATACTGCATAACAAAATGTCTTCCATTCTGCTTTTTCATAGCATCTTTCTTTCATTTCATCTGAAATATCTTACCTTGATGTGGTGTATTTAGGAAATATCTGGGATCAGTAATTCTTGTGTTTATTGGCTCAACCAATCCTACAATTCCTTCCTGTGAATTAAAAACATAAGCAAATTTTTAAAAATCAAGTCTTCATGACATAAAACAACTATTTTAAATACCATTGTATGGCCAGATCATCTTTACTAGATTATAACATTATTTACATCATTCTTGCCAATACCTGTTACTAATACACCCACACATTGAAATTAAAGTGAGTTCAGAAAATTAATACATTATGTATTCACCTTGACCAAAACATCAGCAGCATATCTTAGATTTTCTATGAAAGTGGCCTCCATATCTTTTTCAACAACTGTTCGATCAGCACCAGCAGGAACTCTTCCAGCCATCAGGTGGATCCTACAGTCAAAGGGATGGAATGGCTTACCCGTTAATATCCAGCAGGACAACTAGTTATAATGTACTGCAGTGCTCAAAGTAGAACTGTCCTCCCTAACACCGAAAAACAAATAACAACCATCATTACAACGTGAAGAACAATAATATTTTAGAAGGTAATCAATATTTTAAAAATGGACACATTTTAAATATTTGGACAATTACCAGCATATTCTTCACACAAACCTTACATGACAGCTAAAATGGAATTCTCTTTTTAGTTCTGAATATCAGTATTAGTTGTCCTCCCCCTCTCAGTTCAGCAATCTTTGTAGGATGTCTCCTACAGAGTCTTCGCACTTCATTGCTTTCATGGAAATGCCAACACACTTCTCACTGGGAAGCGCCTTGCACGCTCTGGAGAAATGTACATAAATTACAGGAGTACTGCTCTCTGGTGGCAGTCCCATCAGCGGCATTACTATGGATCATCCATATAGTAGTGAGAAACTGAGAAGCAAAAGAGAATTTAGGACTTAAGGAAACACAGGGGGCATGACAAATAAATGAGATAAAGATGAGATGAAGAAGAGGCCATTAAGTCCAAACAGCTCATCCATCTTATTTCACTTAAATTGTACTCTGAAAGTCACTAAAGTCCTGCTCTCTACTACACTGCTCGGTAATGTATTCTAGGTATCTATGGTTCTTTGCATGAAGAAAAATGTTTTTAACATTTGCGATAAACTTTTGCTTAAAAAGTTTGCTACTATGCCTGCATATTCTTGTTACAGAATTTATTTTAAAGTAACAACTGGGATCTGCAGTATTAATTCCTTCATAATTTTAAACACTTTAATCATGTCCCCACTTAACCTCAACTTTCTTTAACTGAAATGTTTCAACACCTTCATTCTTACTTATAGCTCATACCTGGAGTCAGTATTTGTTCTTCTCTGGACTTTCTCTAGCACTGCTATGTCTTTTTTTGAAAGTGGAGGGGAAAAGAAAACTGGCCATGCTAGTGTGTTATCTAACTTAAGCATAACCTCTCTTGACTTGTACTCTACACTTCATGAAGTATAACTTAATATCCTAGTAGCCTTTTTTTCTGTACATGGTATGTTGATAGTGATGAGACCAATATGACTCCCTTCTCATAAGGTGTACTTTCAAGTTTTAGACCTCCCATTGTGTATTCAAATCTGACATTTTTACTTCCATCCATCCTTTATCCAACCTGCTATATCCTAACTACAAGGTCACGGGGGTCTGCTGGATCCAATCCCAGCCAACACAGGGCACAAGGCAGGAAACAAACCCCAGGCAGGACACCAGCCCAACGCAGGGCACACACACCCACACACCAAGCACACACTAGGGACAATTTCATATTGTCAATGCACCTAACCTGCATGTCTTTGGACTGTGGGAGGAACCCGGAGTACCCGGAGGAAACCCACACAGAGAACATGCAAACTCCACGCAGGGAGGACCCAGGAAGCAAACCCAAGTCTCCTTACTGCGAGGCAGCAGTGCTACCACTGTGCCACCGTGCTGCCCCATTTTTACTTCCTACATATAATACTTCACATTTACCAACATTAAATTTCACCTTCCACAAATCTGCGCAAGCCTGTATGCTATCCAAGACCCACTGTAACAATTTAGTTTATTCTACGTCTTATTCTAGTATTATCCGTGTATAGACCTCCAAAATTCAACGTGTCTTTTTTTGAGGAATTCTCTGACTTAATGTCAATTTTAATTACTAACTATGACACACTCCTAATAGTGACTTTCATTTTCATATAGATAATCAGTGTGACCAAAAAGTAAAAGAATTTATGAACCTCCTGGACTCTTTTGATTTGAGACAGCTCGTTAATCAGCCTACACATAAAGCAGGTCATACGTTAGACTTAGTGATTACTAAAGGACTTAAAGTTGATATAAAGCAGATCATTGATATTGGTCTATCAGACCATTTTCTTCTACTTTTAATATAGAAATAATGATAAAAACCACCATGAGAAGCATATTGTTAAAAAACGCTTCTTTGACTCAGCAGCAGCTTTAAAACTTACAAACATTCTAAGCAATCAGTCCGTTTATAGTGCCAACTATAATAGCGAGGATAATGTAAATAGTAAGGTGGAAAGATTTAATTCTAAAGTGAGAGCTGCTGTTGACATAGTTGCACCTGAAAAGACAGTTAAAAAATCTTCTAGCATTGTTATACCATGGAAGACCCAAAGAGTGTCTGATTTAAAGAGAACATGCCGTAGAGCTGAGCGTAAATGGAGGAAGACTAAACTAACTATCCACTATGAAATATTAAAAGTTAAAATAACAGAATACAATAACACTGTCCGTCTTGAGAGGCACTACTATTTCTCTAAGATTATAAATAACAATGCTAGTAATCCCAGAGTCTTATTTTCTACATTGATGTCTACTAAACCCAGGTAACTCAAAGGAATGCCTCCTAAGTACTTCCAGTAAAACCTGTGAGGCTATCGCTGTATTTTTCAATCAAAAAATTAATGATATTAGAAATAACATAGTATATCTCCCCAACACTAAGGATCCTCCTAAACCCCAGCATCCTGTTATAAACAAATTAAACTCTTTCACTAGGATAGATTTACCTGATTTACAAAAATAATATCTCAATTAAAACCCTCCACCTCGTCCTTGACCCAATACCAACAAGGTTTTTCAAAGAAGTATCAGGCGTGCTAATTGATAATGTTCTTGACATAGTAAATTCGTCACTAGATACTGGGGTCTTCCCAGACTGTCTTAAGACTGCTGTAGTTAAACCCCTACTTAAGAAACATAATCTTGACCCTCTGCTCTTGAAAATTTTAGACCCATCTCTAACCTGCCTTTCTTAAGTAAAATTCTTGAGAAGGCAGTCATTATGCAGTTAAATGACCACCTCAATAAACATGCTATTCTTGATAAATTTCAGTCGGGTTTTAGAACAAATCACAGCACAGAAACTGCACTCGTTAAAGTAGTAAATGATTTGCGAGTAAACGCAGACAGAGGCCATTTATCTGTTCTCATCCTCTTAGATCTGAGTGCTGCATTTGACACCATTGATCACAATATTCTTAGAAATCGCCTTAGTCAATGGGTGGGCCTCTCTGGCAGTGTCTTAAATTGGTTTGAATCCTACCTGACAGGGAGAAAATTTTTGTTAGTTGTGGTAATTACAACTCAAGACACATGATATCCGATATGGTGTTCCACAAGGCTCTATCCTGGGTCCGCTGTTATTCTCAATCTACATGCTTCCGTTAGGTCAGATTATCTCAGGGCACAACGTGAGCTACCACAGCTATGCTGATGACACACAGCTGTACTTATCAATAGCACCTGATGACCCGATTCTCTTGATTCACTAACACAATGTCTGACTGTATCTCAGAATGGATGAATAGTAACTTTCTCAAGTTAAATAAAGAGAAAACTGAAATCTTAGTGATTGACAATAATGGATACAATGAGGCTATTAGAAATAAACTGGATACATTAGGATTAAAAGTCAAGACGGGGGTAAAAAGCTTAGGGGTAATTGTTGACTGTAATCTGAATTTTAAATCGCATATTAATCAGATCACTAGTACAGCATTTTTTCGCTTAAGAAACATAAGTAAAGTTAGACCTCTTATATCACTGAAAGATGCTGAGAAATTAGTCAACTAGATTACTGTAACGCACTCCTCTCAGGACTACCCAAAAAAGACATAAATCGTTTGCAACTAGTGCAGAATGCAGCTGCTAGAATCCTAACTAGGAAAAGAAAATACGAGCACATCTCTCCAGTTTTGATGTCACTACACTGGTTACCTGTGTCATTCAGGATTGACTTTAAAATTCTGCTTATGATTTATAAAACCTTAAATAATCTCGCCCCATCTTATATATCGGAATGTCTGACACCTTATATTCCAAATCGTAACCTTAGATCCTCAAATGAGTGTCTCCTTAGAATTCCAAGAACAAAACTTAAAAGAAGTGGTGAGGCGGCCTTCTGCTGTTATGCACCTAAAATCTGGAATAGCCTGCCAATAGGAATTCGAATAGGAATTTTGTTTTTTCAATAGGAAGAGGGTCATGTGACACATCAAACTTATTGGGAATTTCACAAGAAAAACAATTGTGTGCTTGGTTTTAACGTAACTTTAAAACACTGCTGAAAACACATTATTTTAACATGGCCTTTTTAAAACTTCACTTTAACTTAATCCTAATACTATGTATGTTCAATTCATCAGAATAACTATTCATGGTGGCTCTAAAATCCATACTGACCGCTACTCTCTCTTCTGTTTCTTTTTCCAGTTTCTCTGTGGTGGTACTCAAAGCATCATGATGTTCCAACAATTATGGATGGATCAAAAGCCAGAAGTCTATGTGACCATCATCATCAAGTCCTTCCATGAGAACCCTAAATCCAAAGTGGACTGTTTCATTTATGTTAGGTAGAATGCCCAGAGGGGACTGGTCAGTCTCATGGTCTGGAATCCCTACAGATTTTATTTTTTCTCCAGCCGTCTGGAGTTTTTTTTCTGTCCCCCCTGGCCATTGGACCTTACTCTTATTCTATATTAATTAATGTTGACTTATTTTATTTTCTTACTGTGTCTTTTATTTTTCTATTCTTCATTATGTAAAGCACTTTGAGCTACTTATTGTATGAAAATGTGCTATATAAATAAATGTTGTTGTTGTACGTCATTAACTCATCAAGCTAGTTTATCATCTGCCAAGTGAACCAGCTGATTATATTTTTGTCCATATTGTTTATGTATATTAAAAACAGTAACGGCCCCAGCACTGATCCCTGAGGGATATAATTATGAATAGGGTTTCCTCACCATTACTCTTTCTAGACAGTGTTTAAGTCACTTTTGTGCCCTGAATTCCCAACTCTTTTACTTTGATCACTAACCTTTCACGGGGTGCCTTATCTAAGGCAGTCAGAAAATCAAGATAAATGATACTGTATTCCCTTTCTGATCATATGCTTTTATTGCTTCCTCATGGAATTCCAGCCTATTACTGAAACATAACTGTCCTCATCTGAACCCTTGTTGAGTATAAGCTAATACTCCTGTTCTGGACATGTGCTGCTTGATCATCTCTTTAATAGTTGCCTTTATTAATTTACTTCTGGTTCACATTAAGCTTACTGGTCTATAGCTACTCGGATCAGTGTAATCACTCTTTTTATAGAAAGGGATAATATTAGCTAGACTCCAGTCTTTAGGAATTCTCTAGTGTGCAGAAATATTTGAACATTTTTTTGCCAAGATTTTATGTATGTATTCTCTTCCTTAATACTAGAATTACCAGAGCCTACGACAGACTGGAATCAAATGTAAGTTTTTATTCTAAAATAGTAAGAATACGAGCAGCTCAGTTCTCAAAACAGACTCCTCTGGGATCGAACCCATGAAGCTTTGATTACCAGTCAATAGCCGATACCGTTGCGCCACCGAAGCTGTGATAGCCAATGCATGTCAATGTCGCAGGTAAATGCGGGTTGTTTTTCTGCAGTTATGTTTTTGAAAAAAAGTGCATTTGTTCTGTTATATTTGTACCTTTTGTGAAAGTGTTTCTTTAATATTTGGAATTCAGGCTTCACACATTATATACTGTACTTCATGTCTACATTTTGTCAATTATTACCAAAACATGAAAAACGTTTCTGTTTTAACGATGTGTTTACTGTACATAGATTGCTGTAGACACGGAACACATATGAAATGCAAGTGTTCCAAATAACGATATAGTACAGTAGAACCTCGGTTCACGACCATAATTTGTTCCAAAACTCTGGTCATAAACCGATTTGGTTGTGAACCGAAGCAATTTCCACCATAGGATTGTATGTAAATACAATGTAAACAAATATAGTTAATAATACCATAGAATGCACAGTGTAATAGTAAACTAAATGTAAAAACACTGAATAACACTGAGAAAACCTTGAACAACAGAGAAAACTAACAGTGCAATAGTTCGTGCTATAGTGCTAGGAACCGCTTGCTAAAAACACTTTTTTTTAATGAGTTTTAAGCACAGGGAAAAAAATGAACATTTGAAAAATCCGTAATTTAATAAACGACCAAGAAAAGTAACATTGCCACAATGCACGCTATGAACCGATCGCTGTAAACAGAACTGAAAACAAAAACAAGCCTTTTCTACCTTATGCATCCAGCCTTCCCTCCCTCGCTTGCTCGCTCTCTCTCTCTTTTGTGTGTGCATGTGTCTTTTTCATGAGCCTGGAGCGCCTGTGTGTGTGTGTGTGCCTCTGTCTTGTGTGCCTGTGTGTGAGTGTGTGCCTCTGTCTCGTGTGTGTGCCTCTGTCTCACGTGCCTGTGTGTGTGTGTGTGTGTGTGCCTCTGTCTCACGTGCCTCTGTCTCGTGTGTGTGCCTCTGTCTCACGTGCCTCTGTCTCGTGTGTGTGTGTGTGTCTCCCTCTCGCTCGTGTGCGTGTGTGTGTCTCGCGCGCACATCTGTGTGTGTGTGTGTGTGTGTCTCTCGCGCACACCTCTGTGTGTGTGTGTCTCTCGCGCTCTCTCTCTTGATCGCTCGCTGCACAGGAAATACACAGGGAGAGACTGAACATGTACAAACCTAAAGGGAAACAGACTTGTTCATATACCGAGTGTGTGGTCGTGAACCGAGACAAAAGTTTGCCGAAGTTTTTGGTCGTAAACCGAGTTGTACGTGTACCGAGGTTCCACTGATTTATAAAAGGTGTCATTTTGCTTGACTTCTTACTCTATACAACTCTAAGCAACTGACACGCAGGTAAACAGACTTGAGCTGAGACAACTGTGCGGGGTGGGGGGATGTGATAATAGGCTGCTTGCTGTTTGCTGCTTATCCACACATTTAGAAGACAAAAGACACTGACGGAGAGGTGCGAAGCGTTTTAGGGTGGGACGGATCTACAAGTTTTTTTGTAGGCTCTGGTAATTCTATTGTTAAGTAGTTGAGGATAAATATTATCTGGCCCTGGTAATTTTTTTCAATTTTAGCCCAAGCCATCTTTTTCTACCTAAATTTTCACATCACTAAGTACCTCCTCAATAGTCTTTGTTACTTATGGGAGGTTACTGACTTCGTCATAAGCGAAGTCTGGAGGAGGAAGATGGTTGGTTTAATCTTTTGTGCGTTGTCATTTATCCCTTGTATGTTGTTCCACTTCTGGCTTCCCACTGTTCTATTTATTTTTGTAAATAAATATCTTCTGTTTATTACTCTAATATTTCTCTCCAAAACCACATACAGACTTAGGTGGTTTGGGCATTTGGAATGGAAGGCAAAGGATGAGTGAATGAAGAGGTACACCCAAATGGAGGTGGAGAGAAAGAACAAGATCTGATTAAAGTTGCTTTTTGATGATATGAAAAGTGTAGGTTTCATTCCCAAACAGTGCCCACCACCACAGAGAGCAGAGGAAATTGGGAATGGTTTGGGGGGCAACTTGCTAACCAAAGTAAACCCAGGAAAACCAGAGATAATTTTAAAGTTCTTTTAATTTTGAACTATGTAACCTAATTCAAGGTCATAGGGGCCCCTATCTTATGCCAGCATTCCAAGATGGAATGTCTGTAAATGGTCTATTTATAAGACAGCATTGTAGCTCATAGCTATAATACAATAGTACAAAATAAGAAGGCATGACTAGAATTTTTCAGTGCCACCTTTGGGATGTAACAGCAGTTTAAAATAATACTAAAAATGGATCTACTGTAATGCTATAGCTTTGAAGAACAAAATTGCTGCACTAAATCTGAGGGGTAAAGGCATTTCTCACTTTTTAAAAGTATGGTAAGTATATGATTTTAAGTAAAACAAACATTTGACATGCAGGCAAGAAAAACTCCTTACTAGGTATTGAAAAGTTTAAATGTGAATGTATTTTAAATGTTCAGTAATGGCCTGCAGTGTAGTGATTAATGACATATTCCTGACACAAATAATACATAATAAGTAAAGCTGCAATTCTATTTTCAGTATTGAATATTACAACTGCAGCCCAGGGTGAGATGTTGAGATGGCAGCTTCATTTCTTCTAAGAGCACAACTATAATTACTAAAGGGAGCTCGGCATCCAGGGGAGAGTCGGAAAAAGTGCCAGAGAGCTCACTGTGCAGAAGACATTAGTGAGACATGCTGTTGCTATAGATTTTGAGTCACACTGAGGTGTCACATTCCAAACAGTCAATTTTACAGTTTGAACTCAGCATAATAAAAAGGGGAAGTCACCTACATCATGATAGTGCATCTGTTCTAATGGCAAAAAAGCATTCTGACTTTATTAATTTAAACATTTATAATGTAAAAAAATTCAACAATTTTATTCTCTGCAGTAGTAGGCTTACACAGAGCATTCTGGTTAAAGATGAACTATGAACTACACATTAATATGTGGCCAGCATAGTAATGAGTAGTTAGCACTGCGGCCTCAAACTCCTGTGTACTGATCCTACCATTGTCCATAAGGAGTCTGTGCAGTTTTTGCACCTGTGGGAGCTTGCTTTGTGTATTCTGATTTTCTTCCCACATCTCAAACACAAGCATAGTAGATTAAGTGACCCTATATGAATGAATGAGTGTGAGTTTGAGTAAATGTACACTGTGGTGAATTTGCTCAACATTCACAGCTAGTTTCTGCCTTGTACCCAGTACTACCAGGAACTGGTCCAGCCCCTGAGATTCTGAAATGGGTCATGGCGGATTGATAATCAGTTAATGAATAAACCAAAAACTGCATGTGTGCATGTTTCCCTAAAATGGCATAGAGTATAGCCCAAATGTGTTATATTGAGTAAGTATAGCATATAAAACCACACAAAGTAAGCAGTACAATATACCTGTAAATGATGATAAGCTACTGGAACTCTGAACATCCATTATCCACCACTTATCCGAGGTTGGGTCGCGGGGGCAACAGCCTAAGCAGGGAAGCCCAGACCTCTCTCTCCCCAGCCACCTCCTCCAGCTCCTTTGGAAGGACCCCGAGGCGCTCCCAGGCCAGCTGGGAGATATAATCCCTCCAGCGTGTCCTGGGTCTGCCCCATGGCCTTCTCTCAGTGGGGCATGCTTGAAACACCCCCCCAGGGAGGCGTCCAGGGGGCATCCTAACCAGATGCCCGAACCACCTCAACTGACTCCTCTCAATGCGGAGGAGCAGCAACTCTACTCCGAGTCTCTCCCAGATAACTGAACTCTTCACCCTATTTCTAAGAGAAAGTCCAGCCACCTTACATAGAAAACTCATTTTGGCTGCTTGTATCCGTGATCTTGATCTTTCAGTCACTACCCAAAGCTTGTGTCCATAGGTGAGGGTAGGAATGTAGATCGACTGGTAAATCGACAGCCTCGCCTTTTGGCTCAGCTCTCTCTTCACCACGATGGACCGTTGCAGAGCCAGCATTACTATGGATGCCGCACCAATCCGTCTCTCAACCTCCTGCTCCATTCATTAATCACTCATGAACAAGTCCCTGAGATGCTTTAACTCCTCCACTTGAGGTAGTAATGTGTTCCCAACCCAGAGAGAGAATTCAACCCTTTTCCAGCTGAGAACCATGGCTTCGGATTTAGAGGTGCTGACTCTCATCCCCACCGTTTCACACTCGGCTGCAAACCACTCCAGTGAGAGCTGGAGGTCACTGTCCAATGAAGCCAACAGAACCACGTCATCCGCAAATAGCAGAGACGAGATTCTGAGTCACCGAACCAGACCCCCTCTGTTCCTTGGCTGCGCCTAGATATTCTGTCCATATAACTTATGAACAGAATCGGTGACAAAGGGCAGCCCTGGCGGAGTCCAACCTCAACAGGAAACATGTCCGACTTATTACCGGCAATGTGGACCAAGCTCCTGCTCCTCCTGTACAGGGACTGAATGGCTCATAACAACGAGCCATGTACCCCATACTCTTGGAGCACACCCCACAGGATGCTTTGAGGGACACGGACGAATGCCTTCTCCAAATCCACAAAGCACATGTGGACTGGTTGGGCAAACTCCCATGCCCCCTCCAGGATCCTGGCCAGGGTGTAGAGCTGGTCCAGTGTTCCACGGCCAGGATGGAATCAGCATTGTCCCTCTTGAATCCGAGATTCAACCATCGACCAAATAGACCTTACCAGGGAGGCTGAGGAGTGTGATCCCCCTATAGTTGGAGCACATCCTCCTGTCACCCTTCTTAAAAAGGGGGACCACCACTCCGGTTTTCCAATCCAGAGGCACTGCCCCCGATGTCCATGCGATGTTGCAGAGACATGTCAACCAGGATAGCCCCACAACATCCAGAGCCATGAGGAACCCAGGGTGAACCTCATCCACCCCAGGGGCCCCTAAACTCTGAACAAGCATCTGTAAATATTCTATCCTTATGTCACAATGTAAAAGAGTAAGCTACTGGAATTTAAATGAATAATCCTTAAAGCCTATTGCTGCTTGTGGGCATGCGAGACCCCGAACCCTCAGAAACAATTGCACCAACAACTGTCCCAGGTTCAAAAGACTTTTTTTCTTTTCCTTTCACACCTTAACAATAAAGGCTTCTTCTCCATCCACACTACAAGAACATTATATACAATTGTTTCTTCTTTTGCTACTTCTTTTTCTCCTCTACTCCTCCCAGGTGACCTTTCTCTTTCTCCTCTCCCAATTCCAACTCACTTAGGTTATACAGAGTGGTTTCCTTTATGCCTGATACAAGAGTACTGCTGGTCCCACCATATTGTACCCAGGAAACACGTCCGGGTGAGGCAGAACCTCCTTAAAACAAGGAATTCTGCTCTTCGCATCTCACCTTGGCAGCTACAAAGAAACCCAGCAGGGCCACCCATTGGGACTACAACATATAGCCAGGTAGGTGTGCACATGGGAGATTCACCACAGAGAAGCTGCCAATTATAATTTTGGGGGAGCACTTGGCCCCAGGTGGCTGCTTCTGTTCTTACATCTATTATATTTTCATCTTGACCAGGAAAAGAAACATCTACCATCCCAGCCCGGATGCCCATCAATCTTCTGGGAACATCAATTATAAAGCTCTCCCGGCCGGATAAGGAACCAGAATGCCAGCCAATCCATGTCTTCTATAACAAGACAATTTTATTAGCAATTTTTTTATCTTTGTTCTCATCTGAACTAGTGTGGTGCTGAGGTATCACCCGTTGCATGGCTGCACTCGGGTTCCAATCTGGATCCTGAGTTGGTATGTTGTGTGGTGGGTGCGGCAATGAACATCAGTGCATGCTCCTAACCTCCTCCTCCATTGAAACATTAGTTTAAAGATTTGTTTTACCCATCACTTCAAACATTAGGTAAGTAACACATAAAGTTGCCATTTTTGGGTGACATATTCCTTTGATATTCTAAGTTTAAGAGTCATCGACTGTGCATGAATATTATAAATACTGTATGTCCAAGTGTACAATATTTGTGTTAAATAGATTGTTTCTGGGTTGCTGAGAATGACATTACTGTTGCCCTTATATTGTATGTTTCATCTTCATGAGCTTCACCAAATCAGATTCCAATCTAGTAATGTTGTTGATGCAGTAAAGCAAAATGTAGACAGAAGCAACATGAAATTATGATTATCAGCCTGGTAAGTAAGGAGGCTTTGGAATTGGAAGGTGTTGGATAAAGCTCAATGGGAGGTGTAGACGGAAAGGATAAGGAGTTTTCTATGTCATATACATATTGCGATGTACAGGATGAACTGAGAAGGAGCCTGAAGGAGGTACTTTTGTGCAAATAAAATTATTTAATTTGAACCCATGACTGTTTTACAGTAGCTGTGCTGTGTTTGGGGCTTAGTGTCACAATAACTTGTTCCTTTATGCTTTGTCATGTTTTGTATTTTAAACATCTGTGTATCACATTTATCCATCTATTTATAATGTATGTGGTTTATGTTATTGTTACTTATGTTATCTGGATGTGATGTTGTGTTATGTTGTAAGCAGCTCCAAGGACTTCCAAGTTAAATTCCTGTACATGAAGCACATGCAAATAAAACTGATTCTTAGCCAGACAATTAAAAAATTGGAGTATCTTTGACAGTATGTGCACTTGTGTCCCCAGATGACAGATCCTTTACTAATCTGCACTGATATTCTATGTCTTTCAGTATAAATGAGACTGATTTTAAACCATAAAAGAATCACTACAGTTAATATGCTATAATGTATATTTTAAACTTCTATCCTGAGTGCCCAGCCTTTACATTTCCTGTTCTAGCAGGCATTTCTTCAAAGGTTGTTACAGAATTCTATAATATTCAATGTTTCTCATTAGGGAGATGAGAGTGTGGGTCTTACGAAGCACAATATTTTATTGGGACCTACTTGTCTTACCCCTACCTGCTGCAGTTGAGAGCTTTAGCGTATTTCACTGCAAGATCCAAGCCATCTCGAAATTCTTGCTGCCTGCCAGGAACAGCTCCAAGTCCCAGATCTCCATTTTTGGTGTCACCTTTATAAAAGGAAAATATTTCTCAAATGATTTTTTTAAATAATATACAGTAGTCCTTTTTGACTGTGTGTGATCAGTGTCTTCTCAATGATAGCACTTTCTGTGACCAGTCCAGGTTCAAAAAATGACCCTGACATGATCAACTGACCCCAAAATTCAGTTGCCCATCAGTAAATCTTTTTATCATTTTCATCTAACTATACATTTGACCAGAGTGCTAAAAATTAATTAGTGGAACAAAAATCTTAGAAAAACTGAAACAAGTTTTTTCAAAATACCGTCAAATGCAACAAAGAAAGCAATTCTGCTGTCCTGCAGAAGCATAAGTTCACTTGTTGCAAAAAAATATCTCAGTGTTTTTGAACTGGCCGCAAAAAGTGGGAGGCCCAGCATACTAGCTGTAGAGCTGGCACGTACGTATATAACCCCTATCTATTATCCATAGCATCCTTCACAATCAGCAGCAAGAAGATGTGGCAGAGGAAATTTCTTCAGTGGAGGAAGAGGGAGCCAAGATGAGCATTTACAGTGCTGAGATTAAGGAATTGTGCTGTGTATGGGTTACAACACAGGTCATTGTTGAAAAGTGGCACCCTAACACAGCAGTAGTGAATTGAAGCATTAACTCGTTCAATGACAATGTGATGGCCTATTTTTGGTAAATCTAGAAAGTCACCAACACCAGACAACATTGGAAAGGTTACTTCTCCATAGAAATGAGGGAATGTGAACCAAACCCCTTATGATTTAAAACGTTTCAGTAAAACTTAACTGTCTTTAATTTTCCCCACAGATGTTGAGACATGTCATTTGTTACAATGAAACCAAGAACTCAAAAATGAACCTATATTTTACCTTTTCGCCATTATGGAAGAATTGCAATCCTGCATCCTTTTTATTTTTTTACTGTGAACTTTAATAACAGCTAACGACTTAATAATGAACATATTTTGGAGTATAAAGTGTACATTTACCATTTACATTGTTTCCGAACTTTTATGGAAAGGCTAACATATTACTTCCAGGCTGTAGTCATATATTTTGACGTGTGAATGCGTTGGAGTTGAACCAATGGCTACACGTATTCAATTGGCACGTATTTTAAACGAACGACTAAATAAAGTCCACTTTATAATATGTTTTTTTCGGCATACAGTTTATAAACTAAATCTGCCACTAACTAACCTAACTGTATTACTGTTATATAGCTTTAAATCACTAATCTCTATCAATTTTCATACGTCACATTGTTCTTATTTTAAATTAATTTCGCCGAACATATTAAGTCCAGCATACACGCCCGTCACGTGCTTGAGCTTCAACGAGCACCCCAAAAGCGGACTCGTTCTGCGGCAGGCCCCTTGTTTCTCACCCGGCGGTGTGTTGAGGAGCACCACCTCGACTCCCGCTTGTTCTTTCGCTTCCTGCAGTTCACTAACTTCAGTATCGTATGGCCAGGCTGCTTCCACCGCTCGAAAGCCGGCCGCAGCTGCCGCGTGGAGTCGCTGCGTGAAGCTGGGAAGCTCGCAAAACAGCCAAGAAATGTTGGCGCAAAACTTCAGCGGTGCCATAACGGACGACTGATCTGAGACACGGTGACCCCCAGACAAAGGGCCCGTTCCTTTGAATAGACTGTGCGGATTGTAGGTTGGACTTCGCTCAGATTAAGATGACAAACCCTGTTTAAACGGGAAGGAAAGCAAACGTTAAAGTTAAACATCGGCACGTGCTTTTACGCCGCGCATGACAAGTAGGTAGAGATGAGGCAGAGCTTAAAACAGATCAGTGAAAATCACTTTTAACGATTGCACATTGTATGATTATGTTTCTCTATAATTGCTGATCAATAATTAATGTAATCCAAAGGCGCTATTCCTTTTATCGTTATCTATTTTTGCCAGATATTATACATTTAGAGGTCATTGGAAAAATACTGTGAGTATATATAGTTCCATCCATCCATTATCCTAACACAGGGTCACGGGGTCTGCTGGAGCCAGTGTAGGTTTAAAAGAATTGACGTCTTTGACAGCATCAAAGGTTAATTCCTGTCTTCTGCCCATTGCCAGGAGGGTCTCTGCCCAACTGTGGACTAAAGTCGGTTCAGAAAATGACTGGTTAGGTCAGTGATTGAAAAAAAATATTTTGATGAGCATATTTTAAAAAAAGTGAAAAGAAAAATGCAGAATGAAGAAATTGGTCAGACAGGTGTATAGCTGCCTATTTATGTGATGCCATTTTAATCATTTAGTTTAATCCTGAAAGAAACAATAAGCACCAAGCAGAATTCCGCTATCTACATTGCAATGACACAGTATCAAAGTGGCCCTGCTTCTTATGGTACATTAGGCCTCCCTGCCAGTCAGCAGCCCTGTAAACACGCTTTGCCATTATCATAACATTGCAAACCCTGTTAAGCTGATTTTGTCTGTATGCTAGCAGGCTTACAATCCTCTCCATATTGGCACCCATGGTAAAAAGGGTTAAAAAAAAACACCTTTTTGTGAATTACCTGAACATCACACTGAAAAAAAATGAGAGAAGAACTTCAACTGAAGTTTAATCTGAGAAAAAAATAATTACTCATCAAGCAGTAAGGAGATCATAGGTTCGTGTCCCGGGTCCTACCTGCATGGAGAGGGCATTGGGTAGTGAGAAAAGCTATATATTAATGTAAAGAATTATTATTAAAAGAAATAATTCTTTTAGTAAAACTACAAGTGTCACGATTATTGGCATCCCAGCATTTAATACTTTATACAACCTCCCTATGGTAATAAAACAGCTCCTATACTATTTTTTGTGCTGGTTTGGATCATTGTCCTGCTGAGCAATTCAGCGATGATCCACTTTTAGTTTCTTGGCAGAAGCAGAAAGTTTTAAAATCTCTTTGTATTTCATGGAGTCCATGATGCCACATACCCTAAAAAGGTTCATAAGGCCTTTGAAAAAATAATGGGCATTTCAATGAATTTTACTGATTTAGCTCTTTTGAACAACCCAATTAAATTGAATCAGTTCTTCTGGTTCATTTGATTTATTTACAGTCAGACATAAATGGGAAGTCCTGTTCCACTCTGATATGATTTAATAATTTGTTCATTATTTTGATAAATGGTATATGTTTGTGTGTCTATAAATAATATCATTCTTTATTATTTATGTATAATGAATTATATATAATTATTTACTCATCATTATCTGTAAGTATATAATTAATTATATATTTAACATGATAATTCATATGCCATTGTCCTGTTCCCATACACAAAGCATGATAACACATTTAAGATGCACCTGGAACTCAGTGACTCTTTTAGCAGTTCTATAAAATGGAATAACAACACCCAGCCAGATAATTAAGAAGGGACCAAGATGTGTCTCTACAGTCGGTATTTCCACTTAATGACCACTCCGTTTAGCAGACTGTATGTGGCTGGACAGCAGGCAGAGTCTTACATCAAAGGTGAATACAGTTAAGCGTCTCTTTATACCCAAATATTAAGACATTTCTGGGGTAACACTCTCCATGAGCTTAGTGAACCTTTCATATTCACATATACAGTAGCAGCATTACCCAGTCATTTTATGTCAGTTGCACTTGAACATAACAGTCCCAGTGAAGGAGGGTGTGAGTTCCAAAATAAATAAATTGTATAATTAATGATCTATAGTGGGCACTGGAAGATAAATGACTGTGCCTGCATGGCACGACAAAAAATAATAGCTCTTTACTGTGATTCTCTTCCTTGAGTATACTAACAAAGTAGGCCGCCTCTGTAATTGACATTCATCCTTTATAAAAGTCTCACCTACATGCCAGTGTTTAAATGGTAGTAATGATGTGTTTGATTCTCTAATTAGAAGTTACGAAGAGGGGAGACTGATACAATATTAATTCATTGACCATGAATCAAACACAGGCAAACCTGAATGTATTTAGGACCTTAGCCAGAAAAAAATCAAGTCCTTTACAATCAGAAATGTTTCTTTTAAGTTGTCTCTTTTTTGCAGTTATTGTCATATAATATATAGTAACAAGGCCATAGTGGAACAAAGAATAGGTTTAGCATTTACTGTACTTTTTAAAGGAGTTCACACTTGTAACTGGAAAGCCCTTCTCTGTACCTTTGGACCAAAGAACCACATGTGGTGCCATGCTGCATTTATTTTCCCGTTACCACTGGGCACACATTTTCGGACAGGGCACCAGTCATTTGTATAGCATGTTCATACTCACACTTGAATGATAAGTTAACTGGTCACTCTAAACAGGTCATGTCTTGGGGATGAGGGGAGAAAGTACCTAAAGAAAGAATCATGCAGACAGTTGAATGTGAAAACTTCACAAAGATAGTCCCCGGGGAGCTAAAAAAACATGGCTCTAGAGCAGTGACCATTGTCTTACCAGATCACAGTCTCTCAGAAGTGATATTATGATGGCCCTGCCTCTTGAGGCTCCACCATAGAATACAAGAAGCATAGACACCCTTAAACTGAACTACACAATACATAATTAAACAATATTTATATAATGCAATAATAACAAAAATTACATAAAACAAGAAACAGATGACAAACAATAATTCAAATAAATAGCAAATAAACACAAATAAATAGGCAATATTCCTGGTTGAACCATACCAATTCTCTTATTGTTCTTTGGCAGCCAAACCGATACTTTCCATGGAGATGCCCTCCACCCAGCATAACAATTCATACAAAGAGTAATAGTACATGGCTCAGGTCTTTTCTTTGGTGTGCCCTGAAGTCAATACCAAGCCAAACACTTTCATTCCTTTTTAATCAGACCAGAGTATTTCTTGTTAAGTGATCTAGGTTTGGGCTTTTTGCAAACTCCAGATGGCCATTCTTCGAGATTGCTTTCTATCTGGGGATTATGAGAGGCATAGATTATCCAATATTAGCCAAGGCACCTTTGTGACAATTATGCTTTTGGTCACTTTTCTAAAGATGGCCTTTTTTGAGTGGATTGCCTGTAATGGGAACGGTCTTTCAGGTTTCATTCCTTTTTAAATCCTAGCATGAATTTGCAGTAGTTGTAGCTTTCTACAGCTTCTAATTGCTTAAATCAATTTGATGGACATCATGTCTGTACAAATCTACAGTATAAAGGAGAATTACAAACACTTCCTCATTCTTCACGGATGACTTTCTCCTCTTAAATGTGTAAAGGGCAGGCGTGCTCCTCCTCAAACCATTTCAACCAAGTATAATGGCCACAGGTAGTTTTTATTGAGGTGTGATAGTGAATCTTATTTTAATTTGGAGTGGCACTGCAGTGTAATGGTTAGAGCACTGCTGTCTGGTGTATTCAGCATTCCAAGTTTGAATCCCATTTCCATTCAATGTATACATCGGTTTTCCTTGTACACTCCCTAAAAGTGTGTCTTAGATGAATTGGTGAATTGCACATTGATGTGGTGTAAGTGTGTGAGAGCAAGCTATGCAAGAAAATGATGCACTGTCTAAGGCTGGCCCCCCGAATTGTTCCCTGTGCTCTCGCCCTGCCCCTCACCAAATGTCCCTGAATTGAATTAAGTGGGATTATCGATGAATTAGCTCAATTTAAAGTATCTTAGAAAAGGAGCAGAATGATAACGAAATTAAGGCATTTATATATTTCAGATGCAAGACAATTTCAGAATTGACATTTTTACTCACACTATATGTGGTGCACAATTTGTAACCAAGTATTTTGCAGCCTAACCAATGAATGAATCCAAAGATAAGAAACTAGATAAGAACTTAAGGCCATCTTAGCTATTATTTTAACAAGGAGCCTGAGAGGCTGAATGGTTTCCTGTTGTTTGTCAAATTTGTTATGTTCTTACATTTTTACAAATTAACAGGTTTTGTAGCTTGAACAGACTCTTCACCACTTAACACTCAACAATCTTAATAAGACCCTCCTCTGTTTTTAAACAGCACGTCGACATTGTTGGCTCATCTAAGGTTACATCACATTAAAGAGGCATGGAAACTACCTAACCGATTCACTTTCTGCCTGAGCACCCAACTAGTTCATTCAGCCTTACATTTTATGCCACTGCCCACGCCATGCCAGGATTTTAGCATAAAGCTCTTTTAATCTAAGAAAACAACAAAAAATATAAAAAAGAGTGAATACTTTCTGAAGGGAGATATATAATCAGAGGCACGTTTATCAAAGTGTATAAAACAACAGCAGTCTTTCACAAATTGTTCTTTTTAACACGGAGGCCATACATTTAATAGGGCAGGAATGAAAGTGTTTTTTTCTGCCATAAATCGTGTTTATATGACAGCAATAAAAAACAAACTCTACTAACAACATCTATAATGTGCTTATATTCAGATTCTCGTTGTCTTGTTCATATTACAATGATTCTAGAGTATAAGCATTTTAATTCATAATAGAGCCTTTGATTCATAACAGATTGGATGGGCGGATATTCTGCACACTTAGCAGATAGTATTAGCATAAACCGCATCATCAAGATTGCAATCTGTGGCAGTTTTAATGCAATGTGGAGGTAAATAATGATGCATTTTTAAAAAAAGAAATCAAATCTGATGCAGCCTCATGGTAAAAGAATGTCATCTGCATGCTTTACCCAGGAATAATTGGACTCTTCATTTTCTGAGAAAGCTGAGTGTGACTGGAATAACACCCTCTGAACCAAGTGCTTTGCGAACAGTGCATTTAGGGTGCAAGCCTTCTGCTTTGCATATAAATAGTACTGTAAAAACCTGTGCCATTATTGAAGGCAATCACACTGCAGTAACATATGACTAAGCTCTGGATTAAATGAACACCAAGTGATGTCAAAAAGCAACTACTACTTTAAAAAGATTGCTTTTGGGTTTTGAAGCTACAGCATCAGACATCCACTGCACTGAAATTCATCCCAGCATTTCAGTTCGACTTTCTTGGTACAGCAGAAAGGTAGTGCAGTTTTTCCAAAAGAATATTGGATTTTGGTGTCCTTGGCAAATCAGATGAAGAAAGGCATTAAGTAAGGTGTCTTTATATTTAAAAGACTTGGTTTTATCTGTGTTCTTATTGACAGGGTATTTTATCATATTATCTTACCAAACAAAAAAAGTTTACAACATAATTTTGGGGTGAAAAAAATCCAGGTGTGTAGGGTTAGATGTATTGTTATCTCCTGAGTTAAAATACATACATCTAACAAATTGGGTTTGTGTAGTTTATCACCATACTGCTGTTAGAACCGAATTTAAAACATCCAAGATAGAGAAAATCAGAATGAGGTGTACTTCTTAAAATAGAATTGGTTTTTTACCAAACATGTACAGCTTATTAGTGGAATGGAAATAGTCATTTGAGAACATATTCTTTTAAGAGCTGTCATCCATCTGTTATCCAGCCCACTTACACCAATCCAACAACGCAGTGTCTTCTTAGCCGCTTCTCATCCTTAATATATGTACATTTCCCCCCATTGTTAAACATTTGTATCCAGCAGGGGGCGTTAGCTCCCATGTTGGAATGAGTTATTTTTTAATTGCGGTGTGTTATATAACCCAAAATCTATACAGATATGGTATTAAAAGGCGATACCCCTTCCTTAGTGATACGGCAGTAAGAAATCACATAGGAGAAATAACTTAGCTTTCTTTAGTGACAGCTTATGCTACATGACAGATGAAGGAAGCCAATGGCAAGAACCCAGTTCAGGACTGGGGGCCCGATATGTAGAGCCTGCCATTTTTGTTGATGAGTTGGAAGGATTTTCAGGATTGGATGACATTGTCGCTCATCTGTCTGTTGGCTTCAAAGGTGTGCCGGGCAGTGTTTCAAGGCTTTACACTCTTTCTTCATGTGCAGGCCCCCACTTAGGTGAATCATGCCGTTCCAACCAAAGCAAAGAGGATACAGTTTCATGCTGAGTTTGACACACAGAAATAGTATACAATGGTCATCAGTCTGACTGCCCATTTCGCAGTTGTCCCTAACTTGTCTTGTCTTAAAATGCTTGCCTAGCAGTTCTTATATGGTGAACTCCCATGTGCTAAATCTGGCTCTGTGTCAACTGTGCATGTGAGTAGAAAAAGACAGATTTATAAAATATATTTGCACAGAGCACAATGACATATTAAACTTATACACTTATTACAACATCCCAACCTTCAATTTAAGTATTTGAGTGAAGATAAATTATTTCAGGACGGCATGAGGGCACAGTTATATGTCCTAGTTTCAAATCCCAGTTTGAGTCTTGGCTATGGGGAATTAGCAGAGCCTCCTTCTTTTGTATGTGTGGACATTCTGGGGTTCTTCCCATATACCAAAGACATATATGTTAAGTTAACTGGGAACTGAAAACAGGCCCCATGTGAACAGACAAGGGTGTGCTCAGGGTTGAACACTCTCTTGTGCCCAGTGCTACCCGGATTGGGACCAGCTTCCCTTGTTCCTGAAGTGGATAAGCAGGTTTGGACATGAATGAATGGAAAATATTGTGGATGAAAACTTTCCTATTTCCAATCTGGGTGAAACATGTGTCACATACTCTTTGTGTTGTTTGGCAGGTACTATATATCTTGTCTGTGATCTGCTTCTCGCAACTGTGAGGGATTGGCAGATGTCTGCCATCTGGCCGACCAACCACAAGCATTACCTGGTAGATAACCACCCAAATATCTGATTGTGATCAGGCCTATGCAAAAAAATATTTAAATACGAAGGAATGTTAGGGTAGAGGATGACCATAGACACATGGCTTTTTAGAACAAAAATAAAGCAAGTCTTTAAATTTTAGGAATTTATTAAATAAAAAAGAACCACAAAAATGACAAGGCATGGAGAAATAAGGCAAAAAGGGTTTACCTAAAAAGATTAGCCTGTAAGCCTAAAATCAGAATCCACAAAGACAGAATCAAAATCTGATAAACCAGAAAAATCAATACAATGCTTTCAATGATATTGACTCCACAACACTACAATGGCACTCTGATGGACATAACTGGTGAGCCCTAAATTCAGGGTGGGCGCCTGTTTTCAGCACATTCCTGGCAGGGTAGGCTCAGCTGCCCTGAAAGCCTGTAATAAAAAAAAGTTTCAGAAAACAAATAGTTACATAGGAATTAAAAACTGGAAATGATTGCACTAAAATTAAAAACCCACTTGGTGAACTCTTAGTTCATAAAATATTTTGTAGCTATCAAGATTTGTAACTGGTAACTAACAGAATACCTTTGGAGGCTGATACTGTGCTACAGGAGACACCAGTTTGTTGATCACTTCAGTTTCTTCTGGTTTCAATTGCTTCTGAAGAAAGTGACAGAACAAAATGATTTAAGATGGCAAAAGCTTAGATTAGAATTCTAGGTAGCATATTTATGTATGAAGGATGGACTCACTGCTCCATCGCATTACACTTGAATCCTAGGCTTGACACTGTATGGAGTTTGCATGTCCTCTCCATATCTGTTTACTTTTTTCAGGTTCTCAAGTTTCCCTTTAACATTTCAAATTTTAACTTTCCAAAGAAGTGAAAAAAATTACACATTATGTAATGCTTTTGTGATCTGTAGCTAGTATTGTGTGTTGAAATCACAGAATGACTTGCTCTTACAGTCTTGTTTGGGAACAGCATGTGCCATTGTAGCTTTGACCGTCTGCTTGTGCCTTAATTCCCTTATCCATTTGGTTGCTGTCTTTGTAGTGTCACTATTTTTTTAGGACCCATTGAACATGTTGACTGCTACAGTGAAAACAGGTAAATCTGTTTCTAATGCGAATGAATGTCAAATCAGGGTGTTGTTTTAATATACTAATTAAGTGTTTTAGTTATTGAGCAAAACTCACAATAAAAATGTATTTTGCCTAAAAAAATCTTTTTAAGTTACCTTGGCATTTTGAACAGAAGATTATTTGCGCATGCCAGCTTTACAATAACTCAGCTGGGTCTAACAAGTTAGATCTGGCACAATTCAATGCAATTGAATGTCACAGTTTCCTTTTCAACTTTGTAGTGATAAGAAGCTAATAACAAAGTGATTTTCAGATCATTATTTTTCTGCATATGCAATTATTTTTATACAAAATAAATCTTATTCCAAAAATATGGCTAACAAGAAGTGATGACATATTGATTTCCTTTCTAGTTTCTGACACCTTCTGCCATCTTCTTACATGTGTTACACATGACTCCTTTGCTGATATTTGGGACTGTACAGTAGTTCTGAAGATGGTTTTACAAGATAACTTATAGCTGACATCCATATTTTGATCGCCTATTACAAGTTAAAAAGTAAGTTTGTTTTTTCTTCACACGCATAGTACACATGCATTTGCCACACACAATTTTGTTTTAAAGTTAAGTGTTTTTTCTATACATTTTTAAAAATAGATAGATAGATAGATAGATAGATAGATAGATAGATAGATAGATAGATAGATAGATAGATAGATAGATACTTTATTAATCCCAAGGGGAAATTCACAAATACATAGCCTGTCCTGGCATTTTCCAATGGAAACTACGCAAGCTCAGCTATAGACTTGGCCCTGAGTAAACAGAGACATGCTAGGATGTGACACCACTGTCTTCCCTATGTACATTATGTCTTGATTTAGAGGTTTTCTTGTATGTTTCAGAATGATTCCACTACCCATCTTGTACAGCATGATCTTTGCTAGGATGTCAGAAATTGACACAGAGGACTGCAGACAGTACTCTAGTGTTCAGGGTTCAAAAGGACTGTTCATGTCACCTTCTTTTTCCTCGTCATCTTTTCCCACTTATTTGTTGGGTCGATGTGCTTGATCAACCTTCTCCATACAGCTTGGTCTTGCACCTCCTCCCTTGTCAGGAACTTTCTCCTGATCTTCTTGAATTATCCTCCCCTGTACTTCCATTCTCATCCCATTTTGCCCAAATATAATTTATGTATCTCCCCTCATTCCATGTCCATGCCACTTCAACCTACAACAACATTTATTTATATAGCAAATTTTCATACAAATAATTTAGCTCAAAGTGCTTATCCTACATTCCTGTAATTTCATAGATATCTCTTCCACTTTTCTTGTACCTCTGATTGCCTCATTTCTTATTCTGTCCTTTTTTTGTAATTGCACACATTCATCTCAGGTCTCAGCTCCATATGCCATTGCTGGTCTTACCACTGTCTTAAAAACCTTACCTTTAACCTGCTCTTTAACACTAGAATTACCAGAGCCTACGAAAAAACTCGTAGATCCGGCCCACCTTAAATCCCATCACACCTCTCCGCCACTGTCCTTTGTCCTGTAAATGTGCCGATAAAGACAAGCTGCAAACAGCCAGCTATTCCATCTCCCCACCGACTTAGAACGTGAACGAACTTCTTCCAGCTCATGTCTTGATTGATTATCTGGGAGTGAAGTGGAGTTTTGGAGTGGAAATAATAGATTGTTATTTGGAACACACGCATTTCATTTAAAAAGTGATTTAAGGTGGGACGGATCTACGAGTTTTTTCGTAGGCTCTGGTAATTCTAGTGTTAAAGCAGTAGGTCATTTTACATGAAAGAACTGATCAACATTAGTTTTTGGCTGCAGTTCAGGTATATGAAACAATTAAAACTTAACACAGAACATTGTGGAGAACTGAACATGGGTGCCTAGATTATTAGCCCTTGTGCTAATGTAAAATTTCTATATATATATATTGGACAGATCTATACTGAGCTGGATTAGAACCACATTAAATTGCAGTATATACTGGTGAAACAATAGTTGTGTTTATTTTAAAACTTAATGATATCTAGTATAGAAAACTCCATTTTAATACTGGAGTACTTTACCCTTTCGGCAGACTGGCAGTGCAGAACACTACCAGCTCAAAGATTAATTCGGGCTCTGTACATGACCAGGACAGGATGCTAATATCAGTTAAGGCTGTTGTATGTGCACTTTTGCAAAGTGCCTGTGCTTATGTGTTTGTAGTGGAGGTTTGATGTGTGCAGCCATCCATTTGGAAGATGACAGTTTATCCCATATGGAACTCAAGGCACAGTTAACTTTGTATCCAATTGCAGCCATTCATGAATGAAAGAGAATGCTCCTCATCCTCCTGTACTGTTTACTATCTTGCACATAGACTATCTTCCTATTCACTATTTCATTTTGAGCTACCACTCATCCTAGATATTTAAATGTATCCACTCTTTTCAATAGCTCTCCCTGCAGGCAAACTTCTGAATCCTGATCATCACTAAATCTCATATATTATGTGTTCTTCCTATTTAAATTCAACTGTCGACTTTCCAAAGCCCTTCTCCATTCTTCCAAATTCCTCTCCACTTCCTTCACATGTCAGCTATAACCTTCTTATTAATGGAGTTTGGTAGTTTATTGATCTTTCTCTCCTCCTGTGATAGCAAAGCACCTGAATACGTCAAGTGCACTTGAGTTAAGCTGTAGTGAAACCTGAAAAAAACTCATATGAAGTTTAGTTGACAGAAAAAACTGCTCCCTGTCCAACAAGTTATTTAGTCCTCAGCTTTCAGTGAGAAATACTGCAAATAGAGAAATGTCATACAAAAATATATTACATCTGTACATGTATCTCCTAAGGCAGTGACCAGGAAGGATAAAGTGATTGTGGTGAATGGTTTGGTGTATTTTAGAACATTAATAACATTATTCTTATATTTAAAGTTAATTTTGTTATTCTTATCATTTTTGCCACAGCATCAGCTTACAGTATTTGTTATATGTCATGAGTGTTACTATGCCAGTAGAGTGAAGTTTGGATGGTTTGTTTCAAGGCAGCCACACGAGATAATAGCCACCCAGTCACACATATCCAGAAATGTTTTTTTTATTTTTATGTTTAAGGTGGTTAACTTTGTTTTCATATGTGGCCTACCTTGTATTCATCTCATTACACTACTGCATTCACAACACATAGACTCTTTTGTTAAGATCTCTGCAGTAGTGGCAACATTTGTGCTGTCTGAAAAATCTGCTGTACCCCTGCTTGATGATGCAAATGGGTAATGAGCAAGACTGCAACTTATAGGCTTACAAAATGGATCCTAATTATTCTAGATAAATAATCATATTTCTTAGAACACACTAACAAGTGGCATTATATGAAACAAGAAATATTATTATTATTAAACAAGTAATGGGAGTAGAAGTCAAAGGCACAGCATACAAAAAAAATGAGCTAGACTTATCATCGGTTCTTAAATGGATGTGTGTATGTATATACATGTAAATGCATGTGTCACAAGCTGTCTACGAAAGCAGATGACCTGCCAGTATTTCGGGACCAACCAGTACTGAGGGGGTAATAAGAGAGGTGCAAGAGAGTCAGATGTACAAAAAAAGGTTTTTATTCCGCAACTAGATATTAAGCCCCTTACAATAACAGGCGCTAGAACAGTAGTGCATAAACATTAGAAGGAATATATATATTAAATGGCAAGGGACCTTGACCTCATTCTGTTTCTTGTCTTAATTTTTTTTGTCAAAAATATTTTTGCAAGAAGCCTAAAGTAAAATAATAATAAAAAAAAAAAACGTAAATGACAATACATTTAGTATAATTAATATTGCCTTAGTGTACAACTTTGTGAATTTGTTTTACGCTCACTTTCCTGTTCTTCTATAGATCTATTTGCTCTTCTGAGTCTTTCTCTTTTAGCGTTTTTCTGACGCTCTTTTCTTTTTCTTCAATCGATCTATTTGCTCGTATTTTTCTTTGTCTTTCAGCCTTTCTTTTGTTGATATTTACTTGCTGAGCTGACCGTTCTTCCAGGAGATGTTGCTTATATAGGATTTGATTGTCTGTGTCTTTTGTCCTACTTGATTTGTCCTTTTCTTTGGGTGGCATGTTGTTAGTAGATAGTCACAGTAATATAGGCTTGTACATCCGTAATATTTTCTGTTACAGTAATACTGGCTTGTATGTGGCTGTAATATGCGTCACTGTATTGTGTGCCTTTAATTTTCTCTCAAAGTAATACTGGTTTGTATTTCCGTAAAATGCCTGTAATTTTCTCTGACAGTAATAACTGGCTTTGATGTCCTTAATATGCCTTTAATTTTCTGTCACAACAGTGGGCAATCAGCAGAGTCTCACCAGAAACTGATGTAATGTGTGGCGTGCAGCTGATAATCGTGCCTGTGGCGTCTCCCCAGCAAGTAATTTAATGTGTGGCATGCAGCAGCTGATGTAGCCTGTGGCGTCTCCCCAGCAAGTAGTGTTCAGCTCCCCAGCAAGTATTTGAATCTGTGCTGGCGTGCAGCTGATTACTGTATGTCTTGTCTCCCCAGCAATGGATTTTATGTGCACGGCCGCGACTACCCAATCAGCACTCTCCCCAGCAATGATGTCCTTTATTTGCTTATCATGCACGGCCACGGCTAGGCCATTCACTGTGTGCCCAGCTTACAGTGTGTGTACGTCCACGGTGCCGTGCGCATGCGCGGGGCACGGTGTGATGCGCGGCCGCACACATGCGCACTTCACCAGAATACACACGGACACCCCTGAATGCCTGGACACACACAGGGGTTTTATTAAAGAGGATAGTAAAAAAAAACAGTTGTTGATATAAATGTTTGCACTAAACAAAAAATGGAATCTAGAGTTAAAACAATTAATTTCAGTCCTGCAGAGGGAATCACACACCTTTCCCAGATACCCACGACTGCACTTAGCTTCAGCTCCACCTTGAAAACACTGGCCTATAAAAGTGGAATACTATGTTCAAGGCTCATAGCTGAAAAAAAAAAAGAAACAACCTGCTAGTAAGTCCAAAACCTTGTTAAATATTTTTTATTGCTGTAAACCCATTGACAGATTACTTATTGCGGCTCGCGTATAATGCTTACTGTGTAACTCGCTGTTCAATACCTGTATGCATTGTACTGCATTTGCATCCCAGTGAGGCTAAAGCATCACAACATGAAATTGAAACATTGAGCAGTAGCAGATACTGAGAAGGTGGCTAAAGAAATTCATAAATTCCTGATGTCAAACCCTGGTGTGCTCAACCTGTTTGTAGGACAGGACCAAGGACTAGGATAGTCCAAAGCCAGCGGAACAGTATGGAAGGCAAACACTGAGGTACACTTTAGAAAAAATTACAACTTTTTATGCAATAAATAGATAAAACCAGTTAAAAAAGTCCACTTTCAAAAACATGAAGAAAATAAACAGGTGCTTAAAAGGTGATATTTAAAAAATGCACAGTTATCTCAATAAAAAAAAATTTTAATATGCAAATCAAATGTACGTAGATTCAGTTCTAAAAACCCCTTGTACATAGTTCTGCAATAATTTAGCCTTCCCTCTCCCAAAGCTCAGAGGGACACTATTGTATCCCTTAAACAGAAATTCCAGCTCACCTTTGTTCCTATGATAAAGCTTAACATTTAACTGCCTTTTCCTCAAAAGCTTTTTACAGACATTAACACCCACACTGTCTACCAGAACGGAACTTGCCTCTCGCAACTACAACTGACCCTCCCATGCTGAACCCTCGGGGGTCTTTTAGAATCTTGACCAGCTATCAGTTGACAAGGGGCTGAGTCACTCCATCCCCTGTCTTGTGTGCACACAATTCTCTATTTATGAAAGAATCTCAAGTATGCATGTTCAGGAAGCGTAGGTGCACTCTCTAAAGTCTCCCAGTTCCAACATTTCCCTACTCACACCTGCCAAAGCACCCTTCTTAACACCCAGGCAGAGCATTTTTCAAAACTTTACAATCTTTTTCCATTCCTGCTGCTTTAAATCTATTGCCAGCAATTAACTACAAGGGAAGCAGACAGGCAACGGACAATAGATTTCCCCGAGGACTCATGGAGGAGAGACACTCACAGCATCATCCACCCCTCCTCATGTCTGCCATGACATTGTCATGTGCACCTGAATGAATGCAGGTATGTGTGATTTTGTTGATCTTTATTGTAAAAACCTTTTTTAAAGGCAGAAAATTAGCAGGGCACATTTAAATTGTATTCAGCATGATGTCAAAGGGAGCACCTTTACGTCATTCTTTCTGGTGAGGTCTTGAGTTGCATCCTTACTCCTTGAAAAACTGTTGGAAAATGTGATTTATGATGGGTGACCATGTCTTCCATTAATAAAAAAAGAATTTTCCCATTGCTGAAGCAGCATAAAGAAGCTACTAAAAAATAAAGTATTATATTAGAAAAACTGTTGGATTATAAAGCAAAGGACTATGTGAAGCTCTAGTGAGACCACATCTGAAATACTGTGTGTGGGAAGTTCTGGGGCCTCATGCATAACACTGTACGTAGAATTCACACTAAATTCTACGGACAAAAGCGGAAATGTGCGTATGCACTAAAAAATCCAGAAGCATAAATCTGTGTGTACGCCAGCTTCCACGTTCTTCCACTCCATAAATCCCAGTTAGCGTTAAAAGTAACGCTCGTGCATGCGCCTGTTGCTCCACCCTGACTCCTCCCAGAATTATGCCTCTTTGAATATGCAAATCAATATAAATATCCTCTTATGTTTTGCATTCTGTGAAAAGACAATGGCAAAAGCACAGGGAAAATGAAGAATTTCAGCGAATACCAAGTAGAGGTAAGGAAAAACGTACTATTTATTGGTTTAAGCAGTGATATAAACAACAAAAGGAAGTTGATCGAGTGACAGCGTGGCCGAGGGACTTGAAAGTTCAAGTTCAGAAAGTTGCACGGTGCCTAAAATAAATAGGAAGTGGTCAGATATCAAAGTCGCTGTGAAAAGGCAAGTCGTAGACCACCATCTGAGTGTCATATGGAAGCATATTGGGGTACAGAGAAAAGAAAAAAAAATAGGGATAGTGTGAAAAAAGGTCAAAATTTCCACTTTAATTTTATTTTGTCACTAGCAAAATACCTGTGCTTCACAACGGAGAAGAAGTGTGTTAAAGAAGTTATGAAAAAGAAAAGGAAACATTTTAAAAATAACATAACATTTGCATATGCATATGTATTTTCGTTTGCATAAGCACAGTCCTTCACCAGCAATTTTAACTTAGTTACAAAGTGATCAGAAGTCTCGTTTATACCCCGCATCCTCTCATTAAATTTGTATCTTGCGAATATCGTATTCGTCTTAGGCATGACAGGCATGCCTTCTCAATTGTGTAATGCGTTTTTTGTTCAGCGCTCTTTGGAGCTAATCCTTGTTCTCTACGTACTGCGTTTACAGTCAGTTCACGTGTGCAGCTCTCTTGTGTGATCTTGCGATGTCCACAGCTTTATTTAATGCTAGCTAAGACCCACCACTTAAAAGTTTCTCTCTCACTTTCGCTGAGTTTGTGCCAAACACTAGACCATCTCATCTTCGTTTGCATAAGCACAGTCCTTCACCCGCGAATATTTACCTTATATGGGCAGGCACTCAATTACATGGGAGGCGTGATGATGCGGGACGCAACTCCGCCTCACACGGCGACTGAGCTGCAGGCTATGGCTGTATATATGGTCGAAAGTAGGTTCCAGTTATGACCATTACGCGTAGAATTTCGAAATGAAACCTGCCTAACTTTTGTAAGTAAGCTGTAAGGAATGAGCCTGCCAAATTTCTGCCTTCCACCTACACGGGAAGTTGGAGAATTAGTGATGACTCAGTGAGTGAGTGAGTCAGTCAGTCAGTCAGTGAGGGCTTTGCCTTTTATTAGTATAGATTAAAGTAGAACGTCATACACTTCATCTTAAAATTGTTTAATTTACTAGTTTCTCAAATCCCATCATAACTAAAGTAGCACGTTAAATGCTTCGTATTCTGTGTACTCTTACGTGTGTGAATCAGTACGTGCCTCTTAAATGGGCTTTCTCTTATGTTGACAGGACACAGAGTACATTACATTCATGATGTTACAGCTTTCTGAACAATTTAAATACTAAGATGTATACTTGATATCATTTTCATGATGATAGAAATTAAAGCATGTATAAAACATTGAGGCATGTTGATGCAGTGGTAGCAACGAGCTTGCGCCCCATCCAGAGATTGTTCGTGCCTCCTGCAAGATGCTTGCTGCCCCATGCACAACCCTCAATAAAATAATTCATTGCAGTACTGTCTCTTTCAAAGTACTAACCCCCGCTCCTTCCCTTCCATTTCCTTCTCCAAATAACCAACAGCCACACAATCAGCTCTGTAAAAAAATGTCAAGCCATCTATAAGCTTTGAACGCCGATTCTTCAAAACTTTTAAGGAACATTGAAATAACTTCATAGTAGCTTAATTTTTTCATCCATCTATCCATCCAGGTTCACACCAGTCTCAGCAAGCATACAGCAAGAGGCAGGAACAATCCCTAAACGGGGTTTCAGCTCATTGCTACCACTGCCCACCGAGTCCTCACATATTTAATCATTAGCAATATACTTTATTTAAATGAAGTTAAAAATGTATCTGTATAATGTAATATATATATACTTTAATGCATTTCGTCTTTAAAATGATATCAAGAGTTCCACGAAGATAGCACCTGGAAATCTAAATCTAAATAGAAGCCAGTGTTCATCATCTGTGAATATGCACTCTCAATTGAATTGAATACCGTTATTGTTATTGTATGGTACAATGAGATTCAATATGCAAATACTTATTTTCCTATAAAGTTGTAAAATAACAACAAAAACAATAATAATAGGATAAAAACAGTGAAAAATATACAATATGAAAGCATAAGTGGCTCAGGTTGCACAATATTACAACTGTAATGGAAGTTTTCAGTGAAGTAATTGTACTTATAATTGCAAACAGTTCCACTGGGAGCACTTGACGGACTGATTGAGTGTGTTTATAGCTCTTAGGATGAAACTGTTTCTGAAATGCGAGGTTCATGCAGGAAAGGCTCTGAAGTGTTGCCAAATGGGTGAAGTTCAAATAGACTGTGCGCATGGCTGAGGCAGCGTGTGCCAGAAGCTCTTTCCCGATATTTCTCCCAGCTCTTGACAAAATCTGCAGTAGAGCTTTCTGATCAGCTGCTGTAGAACTGTGATTCCACACTCAGATACAGTGGGTTAAAATACTCTGACTGGTACACTGATAGTAACAGCGCTAAAGTGGCTATGGTATTTGGAATAGTTTGGCCATTCTGTGCACCATTATATGGTTACAGGTTGATTACAATCAGAAGTATTCGATAAAGACGCGTCAGGGATGTTAATCTAAAAATTAAAGGGAAGCCACCCAGGAAAGGTAGCACTGTTTTGACGCTGGGTGCCGGCAGTTTGCAAAACCCGGCCGAAAACTTGCGCACCCTGTGCTTTGACCTGGCGTGAGAATGTGTGTGGCTTCCGCCAAGTTTAATTTTTATACATCGCAATGTGAGATTGGAAATGGGCTTACGCAACATTTTTGTGCGTACGCACTGTTTATACATGAAGCCCCTGGTCACCACACTTAGTAGCACTTTAGGTGCTGAGGGCACAAAGTTTGAGATTAAGGAGAAGTGCATTTGAGACTGGAAACCATTTTTCATAGAAAAGTGAATGGGAATCTGGAGTAAACTTGTAGGAGGAAGAAAGAGAACCTTTCTGGAAGGAGCAGAACTTTTCTTGAAGTGACTTCAAATGTAACTTACGAACTTTAACAAAACACTTGCTTTTCTTTGATAAAACAGACTGATGTGTTATAATCAAATGTACCCTTTATATTTGTTTATATATATATATATATATATATATATATATATATATATATATATATATATATATATATATATATATATTTGCTTTTGTATGCAGATAAGAATTGCTTGAATATTTTGATAATTATTTTAGTGGAATTTGCCAAAGACTTTGCACCTTAGTAAGGGCAGAGTTTTACAAATGCTGTTAGGTGGAATATTGCTAACTGTTTGCTGATAAGAAATGAGTACTGGTTTACAGTTTTGCAAGGGCACTTCAGTTTCTGAATGTGGAGCTGACGCTTCTGTTATTGTTTTACAAGTGTCACTTCTAAATTATGAAGCATGCTTCACTATCTTGCTTATCATCTCAGGGGCATAATTTAGTTTCATGAGCTTTGAAAGGTAAAGCTAGCCACCTTTTGAAGACTGGTATAAGTGCCAGATAAGGGGTAGTGCACCACCTCAGGGGCAGGGAAAAGCAATTAGAATTGGGCCAGAAGCTGCTGGGAATTCAAAAGTCGGTGCCCCTCCTAAGCTTTATAAGGTCAGTCAATGAAGTGATTGACGTCTTCTACTGACCATCATGACTGAGATACATGAGCAGTTCAGAAGAGCTTAAGATGCCAATCAGCAATGCAACAACAGCACTGCCTGAGAGACTGAACATCTAGCATTATCAGGTCGTATGGTGTGAATTTCTGCATCTTGATTTGCCTTCTCTTTGGCATATATGATTATTTATTATGCTTCTCTGACTTTTATTTCTGTTTATTATACAGCTGAGGACTAAGTGCATTAGTTATGTCAGTGGATAAAAAAGACGACATACCAATAGGTTCTGTACAATAGCATGATATACAGTACGGAATAAAGTATGGGCTGTATATAATGGATACAGCACCATGATAAAGGACAAAGTACTCACCAGGGGTCTCATTTATCAAGCGTGCGTACGCACGGTTTTATGTGTAAATCATGCGTACACACAATTCCACTAATAGAATGCGATTCATTAATTTGTACATGTACGTGAAAATGTGCGCACATTTAGAAGAACTCCTGACTGTGCGTAAGCAGAATCCCCTAGTGGTAGAGAACTGTAATCACATATAAACCCAGTGGCATTATACTTCACCACTTAAATGTCAGTGTTGATTCTGAGTTATCTGGAACTGTAAATAATATAAAATCCACAATTGAAGAACTGTTTTTGGAAATGCATTGACTACAAGAGCTACCTTGCGCTTCTTGAAGATTTGCAACAAGCACTTTTGTTCAGAGTTCGCATTTTCAGGGACCGCACAGACTTACTCACTGAGAGTGATGAGTGGCTCATTAGTTGTTTTCGTTTGCCAAGGGCAATTTTGCTTGATTTGTGTCAGCAGTTCTCGCAAATTTTGGAGAGGCCGACAAAGCGCACCAGTGCAGTCCCCGTGCACACTCAGGTTCTTTCTACTATTGGCTTTTTAGCCACAGGCACATTTCAAAGGGAAATTGGTGACAGGTCTGGTATTTCTCAACCCACCATGAGTCGAATTATGCCACACGTTTTACATGCAGTTATATCACTTACATCACAGTACATTACGTTTCCAAATACCGCAGCGGAAAGGACAAAAATTATGACCGATTTCTATAACATCGCAGGATTTCCAAGTGTAATAGGGGCAGTTGACTGCACACATGTTGCCCTGAAAGCTCCTACTGTTGATGAATTTGCATTTGTAAATAGAAAAGGCTATCACTCCATTAACGTGCAGGTAATCTGTGATGCACACTTGAACCTGCTAAATGTTGTTTTACGAACAGCCCGGGAGGGACACACGATTCCTTCATTGTGCAGAACAGCATCGTGGGACTTCGTTTTCAGCAAAACGCTGCTGGAGAAGGCTGGCTTATTGGTAAGTGTGTAACGATTAGATTACTTCTCAACACCATCTAGTGTACTATATTTTATGTTAATCTACATCATTGCAGGGGATCGAGGATATGCCCTTAAATCCTGGCTGATGACCCCAGTGGCAAACCCTGTATCCCAAAAGGAGCTGAATTACAACCGAGCACATGAGCGCACAAGAAGCACAGTAGAACGTGCAATAGGCTTGCTGAAGGCTCGATGGCTGTGTCTGTCAGGCAGAGGAGGCATAATGCAATACAAACCCGACAAGATTTTGAATGTTTAAATATTTAAATTAAGTTTTAATTATATTTAGTAACTACAATATTTATCAATTTGCTTTAGGTGTGCTATATAGTTAAAGCATGCAGTGTGCTGCATAATATTGCCATTAAAAACGGTATACCACTAGATGAGATGCCGATACAAGAAGATCGCCACATGGCAGAAAGTTTTGACCCCATGCCAAATGCTGTGGCCATGCAACTAAGAGCAGGGATAATCGAACGGTTCTAAATCTGTTTCACAATAAGGAGTAATTGTGAGAAAATGGTGAGATCAATTGGAGCTTTTATTGAACTTGCATGATGCATTTAGTGAATCACTAATGTTCCTCAAGTTCACATTGATTTGGTGCAGTTCCTCTTTTATGCTTGCAATGCCTCTCACTAATTCCTCCTGTGTTTTCAGAATCATATCAGTCAGGACTTGTGCCTCAAAACGCATCAGATGTGCTGAAGTGGCAGGCGGAGCAGGACCTGGCAAAACTGGCAGATCTATAAAATAAATGTTAAATGAACAATCCAAATCATTTGCAATGTGAGTGTTATTTATCTATGAATAATATATCGCAACACAAACATTTGAAAACCTTCTAACCATTTTCAGATGGCTCGGCCTCTCCTGCAGTTGATGGGATTGCACTTTCAGTGTCACCATCGGGGATTACTCCGCTCATTGACGTTTCACCAATAATTGCCGCTATCTTGTCATCCAATGGTGACACTGAAATAAGACTCTGGCCTCCTCCCATGGCACCGAGGTCTCTTTTGTGGGCTGCGATTCTTTTTTTAGAGGACACTTTCAAATCAAACCACTTTTTCTTGATTTCTGCAGTAGTTCTACATACAGGTGAGACGGCATTTACCGCATTAGTAACCTGTCCCCACGCCGTCTTTTTTTTTCTTTGACATTCCGCCTGAAAAAGCAGCAAACAAAACTGTCGTATTACGTTGTACCTCATTTAAAAGCACTTCCACTTCGTTGTCTGTGAAGTTTTTTTTCTTTCCTCTCTTCACGGGATCCATGATAATGGTTCTATAGTGCCCTGGCGGCATTGGGTTTTTATAAGGAGGGTTGTTTGCCAAATAAGGTTATTTGAAGGCGTTTCTGTATGCAAATTTAAATTACTATGCACACGCACACAATTTAGAAGGAGTGCGATTCATCATCAGTCATTCCGTACAGCTGTGCATACTCACGTTTGATAACTCCCAACTTTCTTGTGCTTACAGCTGTTGGTATACGCACTAGTTTAGAGCTTGTTTTACGCACGCTTGATAAATGAGACCCCAGATCCTTAAGGTCAGAGTAAAACAAAATTGCATTTCTACTTACTCTACCACCAGGAACTAAGGGCATTAGTCAGATCAGCAGGTGAAGACAACTCCCTAATATATTTGATACAGTGGCACAATACAGATAAAAGTGCAGACTGTATATCCCAAGAAGAAAGAGAATTAGACATTATACTGTGGGTCTACATTAAAAAGAATCTGCACAGGAATGTAGAAGGTATATGTTTTGGGGAGAGGTGTCCCCTAAAGCCCTTCCACAATACAACAGAACTATAGAATATCAGGGTTAAAGCAGAAACTTTGACAACTTGTAAACAGTGCCTGGGTGAGAAATTGAGATAATAAAACAAGACAATGGCCTTCTGTCATCAGTTGAGCTTCTTGTGTTTTGTGTTAAAATTACTCCACAATGAAGGAACCAAGCTCCCTGATGCCTTTCCTTTCTGGAGCATACTGTATAATTATGCTGCAAGAGCTGCTGTGTAATAATGGTTACTTTCAGGCCATCCTAAGTCTTAGATCTTTTTTAGGTCCTGCTTTATTGAATTTGTGTTTTGTATCAAACTGCCAAACGTAGAAAGATGATTTGTGCAATTTCATTTGAAATGAAGGTGCCTTCATGATCAAGTTCAAGTCTGAGTGAACTTTAAACGAGTCAAGCATCCCATCCACAATCCAGTCTTACCAAACTTTCTTGGTGCTTTTTTGTTCATTTACTCATTTTGCTCATTTCAATCGTGATACGATTTGTCTGTAGGCTATTAATTATAGAGAACTTATCTTCAGGTTTGAATTGCCCTCCCTGCTTACAAAAGCACTGGAAAAACAATTGCAAGGTGGTCAGCTCATCTGCTATAGTTCAGTTTTAAATTATAGTGTCTTCCAGAAAGCCACAATGTAACAGTGGTGTGTTAATATGAGAGTTCAGACACATACATCAAGCCTGAATTAAAGAACATGCTACATGTAGGAGTCAAAATAGTGTGTTTTACTTAGAAACTTGAATCAGTGCAGGTTCAAACATGGTAAACAAGTGCCATCTGAAGTAGTACCATACTTTTTTATTTAGACACAAATCAAATAAAATGTTTACTAAGTTCATCATCTTTTGCTAAAACTTATTTATCTAATGGTGTTTTGATCTCTTTTTCTCATTATGCTAAGTAAGGATAAAGTATCGCCATCATGACTGCACTACTGGATAGGAATGGATATTTAGGCTTAGAGTACAGTCTTCACCTGTTTGATCTGCTAAAGTGATGACAAAGTGCAAAACCACTCACCAGCTTGTCACTTCCCAGAGGTACACTAACCAATGAAAGGTGAGAGGTGGCAGGGACTGGGAATGCAATCCAATTAACCTGAGATGGGAGAGAGAGCTTCATAAAATATTCAGCCTAATTCAGAGTGTAGTGAGTTGTGATAGAGAAGAAATAATAATATGGTGATACCACAGAGAATGGTAAGTTGTAAGATGCCTCCCACCTTTCTGTCTATTTAGGAAATGCACCGGGATCTGGGTCAAAATGGGTGCTTCTGAGCAAGATCTGAGATCAGAACATGACAGGTAAAGAGTGTAGAAAACACTGAGGAAAGAAAGCATACAGGCCTTGTACTGTAAGGGGGTGGCTGTTAACATTTGTACTGTAAGATATGATATAAACTGTTACTTGGAATTTTCTTACAAATGGGGAACTTATTTGTCCAGTTCACATTTGCTTCCTTTAGAGGGCACTGTAGACTTTAGAATGTGTACTGACTGATGGAAGGGAAATAAATGACAAGAGCTCATCTCTGTGCATTTACACCTGTGGACACGACCTTTTTCGGTTTTCTAAACCCACTTTTCTTATTACAGGACTGAGAAGAAATGGTCTGTCCTGGTAATCCACATTTGTACACACATTTACAACTCACTCGTGCCAGGACAATTTTCATGCAACAATTAATATAACATTATTATGTTTGTGATATGTGGGGGAACTCAGGTACTTGAAGAAAACTCCTGCCAACACAGAGACAGAACTGACCTGAAACACTACATTTAGGTCAGGCAAACTTAGAAGGCGTCCACACCTTCAAATCAGTGGAACAGTGAGTGATGTAGAAAAGAAGAAATATGAAGGCAATGTCTGGTGCATCATGGCCCCCTCAACAGACTGTCCCATGCAGTATCTTAATGCTTTCTATCAAACCAGCTGTGACTAACCTGGAATTATTGTGTCATATTTAAACACAGATGACACGTGAGACAGACATGAAATGTCAGCCAAATTCTAGTTACAAGGATGTAACTATTGTTATTGTTATTGATGTTGTAAGGATGTAAGCATGTGGACGGAGAGGAAGACTGAAAGAGGAGGCAGAATGTCAGCTTATGTTAAGGCTTCCTGAACAGATGGGTTTTAAGTTGCTTTTTAAAAGAATGAAGTAAACTGATCTGATTAATTTAGGGAAGTCATTCCAAAGTCTGGGTGCTATATAGCTAAAGCGACTGTCACCCATTGAGTGTAGGTTAGTATGGGCCACAACAAGACTGCCAGAATCAGAGGACCTTAGTGGTCAAACAGGAGCATATTGATGGAGAAGTCACTGATGTAGTCTGGTTTGAGGCCTTTTAAAGCTTTGTAGGTTAATAATAGAATTTTATATTCAGTTCTAAAAGACACAGAGAGTCAGTGGAAGAGAATCAAGATGGGTGTTATGTGATCACTGTTGGTGGTTTGTGTTAGGACTCTTCCAGCAGAGTTTTGAATCAGCTGGTGCTGTAATATAAGATTAAAAGTGGCACCTGCCAGTAGAAAGTTACAGTAATCGATGTTGGATGGTATAAAAGCATGGACAAGTTTCTCCACATTAGAAAAGGAGATGAATAATCGAACACAGGATATGTTATGGAGGTGAAAGTAAGAAAGTTTCTTAATGTGGTTTAGGTGGGTGGAATAGGGAAGGGAGGAATCAAAAATGATGCCAAGATTCCTTGCATTAGAAGAAGGTCGTGTGTCCCTGTCTTGCACCCCAAAACATTAGGCTGAGTCTCAGTACTTCAGCAAAACCAACTTTATTCCACTTGAAACAGGAATGGCATGGTTATTTACTGTAGCAGGATCAACCATTCTCCTATACAAAGACACAGCAATCAGGCAGGGTCATGGCGAGGTTAGTGGCCAAGTAATCCTGTTCCCTAAATCACCCATCAACAGCAAGTGCTTATACCACGACCGCATTCGACTCGGATCTGCTTTAGCTGTAACCCGCTGCAGCGTTGGGAACCTGTGGTTACTCCGGCAACTGATAAACTGTCTTCCACAGACATGGCAATTGCACTTCGGGACACTCTTTGGCATGTTGTGTCTGATGAGATCACCATTTTTTTTAAGTTGCACTCTAGTGCCAATTTACAGGAGTTCAGTTTTGCAATTTAATTTTAAAAAGTTCTGCTCCATCCAGGTTTTAATTTTACTGAAGGTAGTTGTGAGCTGAGAAAGCTCTGATGGAGTTTCACTTTTAATACTGAAATATATCTAAGCATCACCTGCATAAAAATGATAACCCAGTTCTTAGCTACAAATGATATGGCAATGGGAAGCATATATATATTGATACAGAAGAGCAGAGGGCTAAGGACAGAGCCCTGAGGAACCCCTTATGTGACTGGCAATGAACTGGATCTGCTGTTGCCAAGACTAAGAAACTCTTGCCTGTCAGTCAGATAGGACTTAAACCACTGCAGGAAAGAGTTGCTACTAAACAGGATTGGTCATTGAATTAGGAGAGCCGCTGTGCACCACGACACCCCATTCTTTGGTCAATGAGGTGTGACAGGAAACCATAGGGCTGGCATAGGTTTGATGTCTGTCTCTCTCTTTCATCCAGAGGCCATGCCAAAGATACCGGACTGCTAAATCTTAAAGCTGTCCAGGACAACAACCTCTTCTGACATCGTTGCTATGACTTGTAAGCTTTCTTACACATGGATCCAGACTTTACTGTCAAATTTTTTTTTTAATTATATTATTCTATAATAATAAATATAATGTTGCTTTAAAATTTCTGTACTTTATCTTCATATCCAGAGTGATTGATGTAATAAAGTAAATATAAGACACCTGGGGCCACGTATATAAAACTTAGTGAGAAAATATGTGCTGCCAAAAAACAGGAAAATACATATAGCGCTTTCTTTACCCTTTAGCCATAGGATAGCACCCTAAGTTCGTAAACTCTATTTCCCTAAACTGATTTATAGAAAACCCCTTTAATTTTAAGTATGTGTTTTTAGAGGATAAATTGGAATCCCTTAACTAATTCTTACTCCCCAGTAATGATCTGCCAGCTGTTTCACAATTAGTAACTTGTAACACAATTCACAATACAAATATGTACCCAAAACATAACTAAATTTATTGACTAAATTGGAAAAATATCAAAAAATAAATAGAACTATTTATAGTTAAGACCAATCAAAATTCATACAAATTATAGATTACAGAAATTAGAAAACTCACACAAGTTTCAGTATATTTACCCTTCACAACAAATACCTTATAGGTTCAAGCAGTATACTTTAACCTTACAAATGTACTTTTAGCTGTTTGCTTTTACCAACACTTAAAACATCCCACTGTTAATAAAAGCACAATAACTAAATCTATAATATGAGTAAACTTAATTACTAAAACCTCACGTTAACTTAACAACTTTAGGAGCCCACAGACACACGCACACACCCAAGCCAGCGGCCACCAAAATAAAAATAATATTTACACAAAGTCCCCTCGTTGCAGGCCTGGTTGACGCTCGGGAACGTGGTGGACAAAAAAAACGTTAAGGCCCGTTCACTCTAACGAGCCAACATAAAAGGTCACAGTACTCAATACACAATAAGTGAAGTGAAAACCAGTGTCCATTGTTTAAACACAGCACTTCCACGCTGTGGAAAAAAGATGGAGTTGCTCTGCAAGCAGTCTCACGGCAAAACGCTGCAAACAAAATTAAGCTAGTCCGTCCAAATGGGGTAAAAGTTGTTGTTTTTCCTCCTTGCCCGAGGAGCAACCAGGCTTTCCTTTGGTCATCTGGAGTGCTTTCCCAAAGTATCCTGTGCCTCTTCGCAGACTAGACCCCGCTTGTTCACCTCTCTCGCTCAACTCCTCTGCTTCTTCCTCTCTCCGCGTCCAACCGGATCTCGCGTGAACACCTCCTGGAGCTCTAAAGCCTCCGAAAACCACATAAAACTTTTTTTTTTAAAAAACAAAAAACAAAGTGAAACAACGAGTAAACATTATTAAGGGGAATATTATATTATATGAGCGTAGGGCTATATATACGGCAAAACAAAAAAAATCAGATTTACAAAACTTGGCCCATGCATACTTCTATACAATTTACCCTTTATAAATCACAATCACTTTGTAAATATGTGTGCGGTAACATGTGTCAAGAGCTGCCCTAAAACATTCATATATAAGGTGTTTGCTAATCAGTCTCATACATATGCTGTCACGATGCCGCAGAACTTCATTGGCTGTTACAGCTGCCTCGCTCCTGATGCGTTGAGACCCCGCCATCTGCATTCAAAAGTATCTGGTTGTGCTCCACAACTGAGAGCACAAGGTCATGCACGGCATTATAGTGAGTCTCTTCTGTGTTCTGTGGGCCAGGGAAAGGCATATGACACCAGCATCTGAGCGGGTAGCCACTAACACCTGGTGCGTATGATGATGTGATTGCTGGTGCAATGAATAGTACAGGCCATATAAAAATTAGCCAGTTATCTTACCAAAAAGCCTGCCACCACGTACAGCAACATCACATCTTTCAAAGCTCCTTTGCTTGAAAATAAATGAATCATGGGCTGACCCAGGCCATGCTGACACAATGTTTCTCAGCCACTGATGGCATCACAGATGACTTATACGTTTTTATAATGTAACGGCTTACGGTTAACAAAAGCATCTTCATTCTCACTACAGTAGGTTCCCTTATAGCAGTATGAGTGCAGTACTGTGCTCCGATTATGTTCGGAGAAATGGCCACTGCTGAAAATTTCCTTTTTATATTGACAAAAAAAAGTTATGTTTTATGTATGTGCACCCATGCCATTTAACAACTGGGTGTAATGCCTCACCAGTTGGTTAACGTTTTTCTGGCACAGCAGGCAGGATGGAGTGAACCAAGAAATTCTTGACCTGATGACCAGTTCACTGAAAAGAAACAGCAGCTAGCTGATGTAAACTGTCAAAAAAAAAAAAAAAAGTTCTTCAGTACGTAGCATTGGACTCATTTTAAAAGGAAGTAAAATACCATCATCGTTTTCAAGGTGTAACATGTTTGTCACGTCAACTCACACTTGGTATGTCGATGCTGGTTCGATTCCATGCTCCCATTTGCTATTCGGGAGCCTTCACCGTCGGTAATGTTACCGATGAGCTAGACAGTGAGGCAACAACATAGCAAGGGGATGGTACAAAAGTGCTTTTATTTATAATCCAAAACAAAAAAATGTTCAAATAAAGTGCAGTGTCTTAAAAAACAGTTTTCAATAAATAAATAATCCATAAAACAAATGTGAAGGTTTAAAAATAGAAAACACACAATCGTTTAAAAAACGAAGTTAAAACGTTGCTGGAAGCAGTCCTTTAAAACGATGACAAGCCCAGTGCTTCTTTTACACTAGTGTCTCACCTGCTTCTCCCATTTGGGCCCTGCAGCAGGCGAGACGCTCTCTCTGCAGCTGACTTTCTTTCACATCCAAACAGGTCTGGAGGCCTCCCGATCCTGGCTTCAGTCACGCACTCATCCCAGTACCGAGATTTAGCTTCTTTCCAACGGCTGGGACTCTCACGCTGGAGATTATCCTCCCAAGTCTCCCGAATCCTGCTGCCTTCCTGGCCTTATGCGGCCAGTCGCCCTTCACTGGTCACTCCCGCTACTCGATCACTCAGCGGGAGCGATCACTACTACAACTCCCGGGTGTCGGCCTAACACCCAGGCTTCCGTGCAGCTGCCTGCGAGCATTCTCTCGTTCACTCGCTCACCCACACTGACTCTCTCTGTCTCTCTTGCATCCTGCTTTCTCCAGCCACCTCCGTCTTTCTTTCTTTCCTTGTTCTAACTCTTTTCTTGTTCTCCCTCTTAGCCGACTCGCGCTTCTATATATTGAGAAGGGGCATGGCAACTGCAGCAATTAGCAGCCCCAGGAACAATCACGGATGCGGGCAGTCTCTCACCTGTGCACTTAAATGAGAAACACCCACACCACAGATCGCCCTGAGAACTGCTTCAGCCACACAACCACCACGCCCTGACGCTAAACCGTGAGCGCGGTGATTATTTATTTAAAACTGGCCTTTGCTCAGAGCTGTGGACCTGCTATACCACACTTGGTGATATCATTTATTGTGTATGTAAATTGTTATTTAACCAGTTTGGCCGTATTTCCCTGCTTGATCACGGGGGTCCACATTTCCCAGTGTTTTGTCTTGGTAGAGTGATATATTACTCTACTTTCGCCTTTTGTATTATTAATATATTTATAAGGTATTGTACCATATAACTTCTCCCCACCTTCCCTTCTACATTGATAACCTCAGGCTATTAGGTATAGTAAAAGACAAGCAGGAGTTAAGTTAATTAGAAGAAAATTTGATACAATGCACTTTAATTTTAAACATGGTTTGACTTTCCATTTGATTGTCTTTAATAAAAGCACTAGCCATTTTTACACCTATCCCTTGCTGTAAGTTTGTGTGCTCCCAGTTCATGACTATCAACTGTTTAGGTTCAAGAAGCTCTTGCACCATCACCACCATCTTAATTCCAAAAATAAGGGTCTCTGGCCTTCAAGCCCAATTGCTAAACCGAAAGATGTGCACATATTCACCCAGGGGTACACAGAGAACACTGCAGGGCCAATGGAGTTAGCCTGTCAGCGCAAAACAGGCTTGCATCACCTGACACAAAGACAATCTGGCATTGAGCATATGAAGGAAATTTGGGAAATGTTTGCTTAAGTAGACAAAGCTGAGGGTTGTTATAAGCCTTTAAACAATAAATCAAATTAATGAGGGAAGAGTATTACTTATTTTTTTACAGCCTCTGCTTCTCAACAGTGAAATCCCACTGTTAAATCCCACAAAGTCTAACAGCATTTATTTTATGGGCCACTGGTATTTATCAAGAATTACTTTTTAAATTGTGAGTATACAAATGCTTTACTTCAAATAAGGTCATCTTGCATTCGTCCGTTTTAAGCCCTAGCTCTTTAAAACCTTATAGGTGAGAGCCATCTTGTCTTAGCAAAGCATGAACATTTAATTTTTTTATTTGTTGATAACTTTAGCACCATGATTATTCTTCATTTGTGCGCTGGTCTACAGTATGTGTGGATTTCACATTCCGGCTACTTTGTCTTCTGTCAGGGTAATTTTACTGTTTATCTTCAACTCTGAAGTCTGATTGCTTATTACATGTGAACAGACTTCTCATTGGGCTGTCAGAAGCAAAGCACGTTTTCCTTGGAGCTGCTGCTTAAAGCTTTCTTATTGCTTTAAAATGCATGCTGTTAAATTTGTTCAGCGCCTACATTGTCTTCTGTGTCTCGTTACATAATATACCTTATATTAATTTTTTTCATTGTGTTCCTCTCCCTTTCTTAAACTTGTCATTCTGAATCTATTTCAGAAAGATGAAATGAGTTTTCTTGAGGAAAACTACCGTACAACTGATTACATCTTCAGCCAGACACTGCACTTTTCATTCGCTGACCCCTATGGTGAGCTCGGCTTGAAGAATTTCTGTCTGCTTAATAGCAGTGATTATCTGTTACAAGAAGGTGCTGCCGCTGCAAGGCAAACCAGATCAAAATGATCAGCCGTCCTGCTATCAAATAATCATATCTCAGATCATATATGATTTACCTTAATAGCTACCTAGGAAGGAATAATAATGTGGACAATAAATTACAGCAATGCAGTCCGGAACCACAAAGTAGTGCAATTAACTGGAAATGAAGTGATCAGGAACAGAACGAGGTCTACATTTATATTCCACCACGGTGGTCAGTAAAGAAAAACGGCAAATAAATATACAGCTGCTTTGGCTGGCTCAGTCTGAGGGAGTGAGTGTACGGCTTTTTGTTATTATGTTTATTTTTGTGTTTTTGTCTGTTAGTATAACTTCATTCCTTGATAATTTCTCTTTATTCTTATAGTTCAGGGTCTGGCTTTGTACTAAATCCACTTGCTTTATCTTGAAAAAACGTTTGGGTTGTAGCAGAAAACCTTGATTAGATTTTATAAACTTTATTAATCCCATAGGGAAATTCATAATTTATGTAACCTTTTCAGTGATATTGCTTTTTGTCTAACTGCTCTAAGTAGGATGAGTTCATTCTAATATGCAGACCCCAAAGCTAGGCCTAGATCTTCAAAATGGGGTATCAGGTATCTCTCTATGTATCCGAATAGAGGATGATCTAATGTTCCATATATGGACCTCTTTAAATTAGGTTAACATGTTATCAGCTAAATGCTAAATACGCGTTTGTATATTCATATATTAAAAAGACTATAATAGGGTTAGCATACCCGTGATTCATGGGGTGCTCTGGAGGCGTCTTTGTTAAATACATCTATATATATGATTCACTAAGGCAAGACAACCATGGAAAGCACACCGGAAAGGCAAGACAACCATGGAAAGCACGCCGTAAGTGGCGTGGATTCACTAAGCCACCGACAAGTGAGACACCTATGGCGCACGCAGGAAGGAGCCACGCCCACCGTCTCCAAGACCATTGGATACGACGACAACTTGCAGGGCCACGGCCACCAACTCGGACGCGACGACACAGAAAAATGGCGTCATTTATATTCGTCTGTCGTAGAGGCCACATGCAGTGCAGGTCAGGTTAATGTCATGTGCATGTCATGCACCTCCGAGCTACGTTGACTGTTCATAGAGGCATTTTTCTCGCGGAGGTGAATCGCCATATGCAGCGTGTGAAACGGTGTGCGAGGGGTATCCCATGGGATCCTTAAAACAATCCTTTACAACTGAGGTTAAAGCACAATGAAGTAAGCAGTCTTTAAAAAACGAATTTTTGGTTACGATGCACGACCGCGTGCACCATAGCAAACTGTTTTACATGCTACATACAGCTATTCGCATCCACGACAAACATGTGTCTTCTTAGATGCTCCTGCAGGAACACGGAAGACATTGCCCACCAACACTCCTTTTTCACTGGCCGACGTCTACCCTCGCTCTCTAGGCATTCACACTGCCTGCCCATTTGCCCGGACGCAAAAACTCACCGACCACCCAGTTAGTCCCTTTCGCCTGTGGTAAGAGTCCACATGCACGTCTGAGCCACGCGCCGTTTGTTATGCCGCGGGTTCACTATTGTGTTGTATTTTGCTCTCTCCAGAGTTCCATCTTTTCATTCACTTACTGTTGTATTCTCATACCAACCCGTTTTAGACAACCGTGTCTTTTCAGAAGTGTTTAGCATTCAATAAATAATTATGCATGAGATTGACCATGTGTCTACCCAGCGCAGAGAGGCGTGGGTAAGCCGTTGAACCCCATTTGGGCTGCAACCCGTGGAATTCCCACTAAGTGTGACTCATACGCTCCCACTCCTTACGTCCCTTCCCTTTGTGCACACCCCCCTCCTACCGTGGTCGGGTATCTTGGTGGATTATACATAGAAAAGTAGCCAAAACCGAGGGGTATCCCATGGGGTCCTTAAAACATTCCTTTACAACTGAGGTTAAAACACAATGAAGTAAGCAGTCTTTAAAAACCGAGTTTTCGGTTATGACGCACAACCGCGTGCACCATAGCAAACTGTTTTACACGCTACATACAGCAATTCACATCCGCGACAAACATGTGTCTTCTTAGATGCTCCTGCACTTTGTACACACCGCCCTCCCACCTCGCTACTACCGTGATCGGGTGTCTTGGTTGGATTATATATAGAAAGGCAGCCAAAACCGCATAGAGCAATGAAAAGTCTACAGTTCCATCTTTTCATTCACTTTCTGTTGTATCCTCAAACCCTCCCTTTTTAGACAACTGTGTCTTTCCAGAAGTGTTCAACCATCAATAAATAATTATGCAGCGTTTGTTATGCCGCGGGTTCACTATTGTGTTGTATTTTGCTTTCTCCAGAGTTCCATCTTTTTATTCGCTTACTGTTGTATTCTCACACCAACCCATTTTAGACAACCGTGTCTTTCCAGAAGTGTTTAGCATTCAATAAATAGTTATGCATGACATTGAGCGTGTGTCTACCCTGAGCAGAGAGGCGTGGGTAAGCCGTTGAACCCCATTTGCAAACCGGGGAATTCCCACTAAGTGCGACTTATACACTTCCACTGGTTGCGTCCCAACCCTTTGTAAACACCCACCTAGCTACTACTGTGGTCGGGTGTCTTGGTAGATTATATATAGAAAAGCAGCCAAAACTGCACAAAGCAAAGACGACGACTCAAGTGACGAGTTGGAGGTGGGCACATGAGCGGGCAGTGCATACTGAACGAGAAATCAGCAGACTAGCATGACAGACGGAGCTGAATGGACGTCATTCTCCTCTCCTCCCGTTCCACACTCCGCGCCGTGCACCCCCATCCCTCCGTCTGGCAGGGGAAGGCACGAGGACGGTCCGCCAGTTTTCAGTCACGGACGATTGTGTGTTGGTTCATTCTGTGCATTGTTACAATGTTTATTTTCTTGCTGATTTATTACATTACCGATTTTTCAAATGTTAATTTTCTCCCTGTGCTTAAAAATCATTAAAAAACCGGCCTGATTATGCGGCGTATGGCACGTCACAGGTTGGCTAGTTTTCTATAATTATATATTGCTGGAGTCTGTAGAAAATTTTCATGTATGAGTGCTGAAGAAATGAAATCATGATTTTTCCTTAACAAGGGACACCTCTCCTTAAAACATGATACTTATTTTAAATCCACGTTTTTTTTTTTTTTTATTGTGGACCCACAGTCATGTAACGCACATCTTTTTGGGGGTACACATTTCACAGCTGCAATGCACTTGCACCCAGGGCTCTGCTCAGATATCTCCAGCCAGTAGTTCCTTCACACTTCACCCAGGTTTGACTGTCGTGGTAGCTTTGCTGTTGGGAATGTGCTCTCCACCCTCACCCCAAATGACCAAGCTGACAAAGGAAGTTGGCTATCAGGCCTCGGTGATAGAATAAAACTAAACATGCAGGCAGGAAAACAGACTTTAAAACATTTGAACCTTTAAAATTTTACTATTCAAATGGATAATGCCCTAAAGCAAAATAAACTGTGGCAATTGAGACCACAAGGACTGGTACTGCTCGGTACCACTCAGTTCTTGAGTTGCTTGAAGTGCCAGAAGTAAACCAGACTTTTCCTTCCTCCTTTCTTCCCTCTGATCAGCTTTTTTTACTGAACTTATAAAGCTAATCTAGATATGATATGGTCATCCAGTCTCCGAGACAACTTTGCCTTTTTAACAATTAAAGTTCTTGTCTCTAAAAAGTTCATTCAGAGCTCACACACTTCAGCCATTAAAGTCAGGCATAATGTTTAACTTAGAGATGCTTTTGTGCCATCATTCAAACTTCATAAAACCAAAATCCTATTTCTTAAATCAGCTACTTTATCTTATGCTTCTGACATCATAAATGGGTGCCAACAGAACAGCATATTTGTAATACTTGGAATACATTCATTATGGCAGCAGTTAAGAACATGAACATGCATAGCCAAGCAATATGTTAGACTCACAAAATAGCAGCGCTAACTCCAATCTCTAATTAAACTGGATATCAGTTATTTTTTAAGCAAACACCGAATCATTAGTGCACAAAGTTCAGTAGCCAAGTAGCACAGCAACAAGGTATTAAAGCATTGAATGAAAAATTAGAAATCTTTATAAAGGTCCACTTTCTAAACATTACGAGAAAACTTTTGCTCATTTCTTCAACACCACTACAATTTAGGAAAAGGTTGGATAGATGACAAGACACTTAACTATGTGATTTATTTATTTAAAGTGGACTCCATGTATGAACATTTTCACAGAAAGTGTTTAAAGAAAATAAGTCTCCTATGGCTACATTCATAAGGAATCAGACTGACCGTAAGCCCTCGGTGCCCACCACTGTCATACCACATACAGTAGACTGGTCATCTATTCGCCCTGAGGCCCATTTTTAAGGTTATGAGGGCAGCTTGGTTAAAGGGGCACCACTATACACAGAATAATAAAGAGCATGGTAAAAACCAATAGGATTCATTTGTCGATTGTTCTTCATGCCTTTTTAACGGTGGTTACCTGGTGGGCTACCAAGGGCTGCTGTCTAAGTCACTGGAAAGGAAGCTGCACTGAGCCAAAGCTGTGTAGTGTGACTGTGTCAGCTTTGATTCAGCAATGTGCCAGAATTAATACAAGAACTACCTTTCATATTCTTTTTTTATTACACAGACCCCTATTTAATGGAAATGAGCTTCCACATGTTGAAACAGAAAATAAAAGACAGAATGTAGAGATGCATGAAGCTCGTTTGCCATTTGACTAGTTGTAGCTTGACAATTCTGCACGTTGACTGTGGGATCTTGAATGTCAAGTGATTGTTCATGTTAATCACACACTTGCTTCTTTATCCATGGCAGCCTCCATGGGAAGGTGGTTTAAGTCAAGTCCGAGTTATTCCTTTTGTAAGCTAGGAGCCTTAACACCATGCGGACCGGAGGAAAACGATGAGTAGCAGTCCAGGCTGGAATGCTAATGTGGAGGTGCCTTTTATGGAGAGTTTGTATGAGAAAAAGAATTATGGACAGTATTATTCGGAGCTGAGCACTGTACAAAATGTATTTTAAAACTTTGCACAGATGATGATGGACTTTGCTAACATTCTTCTTTGCAACTTTGAGCTCTCTTTTGTAAATCTGTAATGTCTTACGTTTGTGGTAATCGATTATACCACTATCTTCAACAAAGTGACATAAGTTGGTTTCTTAAAAGAAAGAAGAAACCTGCTGACAGTCAGCACATGTCCTAAAGTTTTACAATCTCTCTGCCTACAACTGCCCTTAAACATCAGAGACAAGTGTTAGCTTCATAAGCGCCAATGACAGTCAACTGCGACTCCTTGAGGACATGGAGTTAGCTTAAAAGGAACTGGTACTGGGCCACAAGCTACTGAGGTTAAGGAAGTTGATACTTTCTGTAAGCTTTTTAGGGTCGGTTGATGAGCTGATCAGGGTCTTCCATCGCCATCATGACTGAGGTACACATGCAGCAAATAAGAGGTGAAGATGACAAACAGCAATGCAGGACCATAGCTGCCTGGAAGACTAAACATCCAGCACATCCAGGATGAATGGTGTGGATTTCCACTCCTTGATTTGCTTCAGTTTGGCTTATAGATTATCTTCATCCATCCGTTATCCAACCTGCTATATCCTAACACAGAGTCACGGGGGGTCTGCTGGAGCCAATCCCAGCCAACACAGTGCGCAAGACACCGCAGGACACACACACACACACCAAGCACATACTAGGGACAATTTAGGATCACCAATGCACCAAACCTGCATGTCTTTGGACTGTGCGAGGAAACCAGTGCACCTGGAGGAAACCCACGTAGACACATGGAAAACATACAAATTCCACGCAGGGAGGACCCGGGAAACAAACCCAGGTCACCTTACTGCGTGGCAGCAGCAATATTCTGAAGAGTACAATATTAAACTAAGTTAAATGCCTCAACTGCTGCTTCTCTAGCTTGAAATTCTCTTTACCGCCGGGGACTAAGTGCATTATAGTAGGTAGGTCAGCAGGTGAGGAGGACACTTCAGTCGAATTGATACATTAGCACAATCTATACTAATAAAAGGCAAAGCCCTCACTCACTCACTCACTCACTCATCACTAATTCTCCAACTTCCCGTGTAGGTAGAAGGCTGAAATTTGGCAGGCTCATTCCTTACAGCTTACTTACAAAAGTTGGGCAGGTTTCATTTCGAAATTCTACGCCTAATGGTCATAACTGGAAGGTATTTTTCTCCATTAACTGTAATAGAGTTGAGCTGGAAAGACGTGGGGGGGTGGAGTTTCGTGTGACATCATCACGCCTCCCACGTAATCACGTGAACTGACTGTCAACGCAGTGCGTAGAAAACCAGGAAGACCTCCAAAAGCGCTTAAGAAAACATGCATTATATAATTGAGAAGGCAGCGAAACAATAAGAAGCGAGCGAGTGACATATACTACCATATTCATGAGTGCTGCTACCTCGGAAAGAAAGCAAGGTGTAAACCTAAACTTTAAATTAAGTTCATAGACAGGCGCGTTTCACATGCCCACAGGTAATGCGGGATACAAGTTTAATGAGAGGACGCAGGATATAAACGAGAGTTTTGATCACTTTGTAATTAAGTTAAAATTGTAGGTGAAGGGGTGTGCTTATGCAAATTCCGAGAGACTGTGTTTGTGGGGATTGACAGTTAAAGGGTGGGGAGTCACGTCATCATCTCCCCTCCCATTCATCTCATTTGCTCTGAGCTGAGCTCAGCTAACGCCGTCTTCGAAGCAACCGTCAGACTGCCACCAAATACTCACAGAAAAATCCACAAGTTAATACACACGCTGTCTCTAGAGTTTCTACACACTGAATCCTCCAGGCACTACTTACAAAAGGTCACATTGACAATCGTGTTACGTTATTTTTAAAATCTTTCCTTTTCTTAGCACAAGCACAGCTGAGAAGCTTGATGCATGTGCTCCATAAACGTTAAAAATAATGCATTTAATCACACTTTGCATTACAAGCAAAGGGGAGCTTTTGTCAATGCATGATTTCCTGGTACACGATTACATTGATCAGCATCCGATTCATTTTACCCTCGCACCACCTTAGTTTGAGAAGAAGTATGAAAAATATGAGGTTAACACAGAAAAACAGATCACCAATTCAAGCTTTATGAATAATCGATTCGCCATCAATAATTGTTTTGGTAAAGCCATCCTCCTTCCATTTTATAATTTTTCCGCCACTAGCCATGATTAAATGAACGGTAAAAAGTAAGAGCAAAGCGAGGGTGACTTATTTAGGCAGGCATATATATGACAGCAACACTCATGACAATGTCAATCATGTTACGTTATTATTAAAATGTTTCCTTTTCTTTTCATTACTTCTTTAACACACTACTTCTCGCTGCGAGCGGGTATTTTGCTATATATATATATATATATATATAATATATGAATGACCTCCAAAGAGCGCTGAGACTTTTGATATCATGAACGTGTCTGCAAAACTGGGGTCTCCTGCCCAGCAAAAGTCGAGCAGCCAGCTGCGTGCATAGCTGTGCCGGCCTTTGAGACGCTGACTGCGCTTCTGCCTTAAGTCAAAGTGAGCACTTTTAATTTTTTCATCCTCCCCGCGCTATAGCCCAGACAAGTGCAAACACGGGACCCCTTTTCTACACCACGGCAAAATAATATTAAGGCGATTCACACTTTCTTTTGCACGTATACGATTATGAGGTCTCACCCGGATTATGAAGACACGCACAGGAGTGGAGGACTGACACTGCCATCACAGCCGATTAATGGCGGGACGTCTCACCAGTCTACACAAGACCCACGCGACTGTCCCCAAAAGGCGATCATAACGTCAGCGAACACATCTCTATACTATATAAAAGAAAAAGGCAACTTTCCTTTCTTTACACCCTTTTTCCTTTTATCCCAAACCAAAGCCTTTCTCTCTTAACACTGCAGAGGACACAAAACTAATTTTCTTTAAATGCGGTAAGGCACATTACCAGAGGCACAAATTTGAGCGTTCACATAGAAAATGTAATTTCAATGTACCTGTACTTCTTAAAACGTTAATGTTTTACTGTTTAATAACTTATAGACTATAATTTATTATTTTTCCCTTGCACTCAGTGACCAAACCTATACACACACATATAGACACATACAAACATACACACAAGTATATGTATGTGTATATATGTATGTGTGTATATATATGATGTAGATAGGTATGTATGTATATATATATATATATATATATATATATATATATATACTGTATATGTATGTGTTTGTGTGTGTGTGTGTATATATATGACAGCAGCAATCCAAGCTGTGAGAAAACAGTAAAAAGGAGGCGTGTCAGACGTCGTGGTACATTTTCTGATGCAGCTAGACGAAAATAACTTTGTGACGCACCAAATACACAAAACAATTACTTTGACAATCATGTTACATTATTTTTAAAATGTTTCCTTTTCTTTTTCATAACTTCTTTAACACATGACATCGCAAGCTGGTATTTTGCTATATATATATATCACAGCGACACTCATAACAGTGACAAAACAATTACATTGACAATCATGTTACGTTATTTTCAAAATGTTTCCTTTTCTTTCTCTTTCCTTCTTTAACACACTACTTCCACTGCCAAGCGGGTATATATATATATAGATAGATAGAGATATATATATATAGATAGATATGAGAACAACATATATATATATATATATATATATATATATAGATAGATAGATAGATATAGATAGATATGAGAACAACACTCATATCAATGACAAAACAATTACATTAACAACCATGTTACGTTATTTTTAAAATTTTTCCTTTTCTTTTTCGTACCTTCTTTAACACACTACTTCTCCGCTGCGAAGCGCGGGTATTCTGCTAGTATGGAATAAAGTGTGAAAGAAAATTAGAAATTACACTGCGAGCCACATTAAAGAAAATCTGTGCAGGTAAATGAAGGTGTATGATTTCAGGAGAGGTGTCCCTTCAGAACTATCCCACGAGAAGTGGAATGGCAGCTAGCATGTGTCAGCTTGCTTTCATATCGCAAGTACAGTGGACCCTTGACTTACGAACTCAATTTGTTCGCGAGGGCTGGTTGTAACTCAAGTTGGTTGTAAGTCAAGACTATCTGTCCCATAAGAAATAATGGAAATACCCATAATGCGCTCTGAACCTCCCACAGCAACACTTACTTAACCTTTTCATAATTTAAAAAGGGTTGTATAATGCGCATAATGTACCAAAACACCAATCATTTTTCTAATGTACTAACCAAAAAGTTATAAAAAGTGCCTAGCCTACCAGAAACAACAATTTCACACTGTACTCGCCATTTAATTTGACATCTTTGGGCTCAGGAAGGGAGGAGGAGGAGGAGAATGAAACAGAAGGTGGTTATTGTTTAGAAGGAGACTCCTTATGCAAATCTTTTCTTTGTAAAATTGTCGAGATGGTGGATTTCGACATGCTGTACATACGTATTAGCAAGATCGGTCAAGAACGCCACTCTCATATTTCCGCACAATTTCCTTCTTCGTTTCAATTGTGATCGCTGTTTCTCAAGTTAATAATGACAGTAGTCGAGCACTCAGTTTAAAGCTGGCCGTGTTGTGAACTGCTGTAATAATACACTCCAAAGCAAGCCGGTGCTGACACAGCCTGATGACATCATCATGTGCCGTGCCAGCCCGCTAGCTAACATCCCTTAACAATCGCTTTCTTTACCTTCGTTACCTTCTCTTCCTTCCTTAGCAATTATGCGTCTTGCTTGCCATGGTCTTAGTGAATTATATATATAGATAAATCACTGCACTGACCGAAATTACGTCCACAAACACATGTATCTGAGCTCCGACTGACGCTTACGAATGCTCTCGGCTGTTTGTTTACAATCGCACAAGCGGATACACGTGACCGCATTCGGGTCGTAACGCAAGATATTGGTCGTAAATCAAAACAAAAACTTTGGTTGTAAATCAAGTTGTTCGCATGTCGGGCTGGTCGTATGTCAAGGGTCGACTGTAGTGTCATACACATAGAAAACCGATATACAGCAAATTTGAAAAATGCATATTTTACCTAGTTAAAAATCCTGCCTCTTAATTTTTCTCCAGCATTTTTCAAAACTGCATTAATGCTGAGGGGTTTGTCAGCTATATTTCAGGTTAAACTTCACATCAACTACAGCTAAATACAGCCAGGCCTTTAAAATTGGCCAACCTCAACAAAAATGAGAAGGCAGTAAAAAATGTTTTGAAAACATCAATTTCAGCAAAAATATGGCTGTTATGCAGTCCTTTTGTTGCTGTAGGCATCAGGATTCTTGTTTTTGTCCTTAAGGGATTATCTGTCTATAGAAGTGCAGGTACATTTTCTTCAGTTTCAGCAGTTATATGCAAAAGATCTAATAATATTCCTGTATAAAAGACACATTGTTAAGAAAATCTAATTCTCTACATAATGCCAGCATTTGCTGTACATGTATGATATATTGCAGAGCCTCCTGGGGGTTTTGTAATGAAACTGACAATATGCACAGGTGCTCATCCTACCTACCACAGCATGGGCCCACTTTTTTCATTGTCTAGTGAACGCATGATGCAGGATTTCATCCGATTTCAGATACGGCAATGGACACACACCACTTTGTCTGTTCAGAATACATATCAAAAAAGCTCTTTTAAGAGGAAATTGTGCTTCTTGCTGGCAAACAAATGAACATCTGCCTTCAAGTTCACATCCAGGCTACTGAGTTTGGATCATGATTGTGAAAGCGTTCATATTTAGCTCATTGAAATCTTGAACTATTTCAGTTTGAAGTGTATGCTAATGATGTGTTTAAACATCTGTGAAGAATCCACATGATTAATATTCTTAAGGGGGGTAGATCATGAATGGCATGTGGTGTGCTTGAAGAACAAAATGAGGTTAGAGCTTGTGAATGTCAGCTTTATCTTATGGTTGCATGTATATTATGTGCGCCTCTCATGTGTCACTAATAATAATCTATGAAATTTATACTGGTTTCATAATATGGTGATCTAAGTCATTTCATTGCAAAGTAGTCCAGTACTACTGCTCAGATTTCATTTATTCTCATTGATAAGCTATAGACATCCATCCATTTTTCTAATTGGGTGTAAGGTTTTACATACTGAGGGTGTCTTGCTAGAATCTTTGTAATTTTTGGCATAAATGATGTAATTGAAAATAAAAATGTTTTTTGTTTCAAGAGGAAGTCAATGCTCAAAACCACTAAATCAGGTATTTCAAATGTCACTGAATGTCAGATGCTAGAGAACATCAACCTTTTGGACATTAGTTCTTACTGAGTCAATGTGTATCAGTCTGTCGTGGGCACGCAAAGTGCCATAGAGTTATTATGAGTGAAGTCGACCAGGAGTTGAACAGAAAACACGGTCAACAAGTAAAGTCAAGGACGGAATACCAGAGTTATAAAGAGACCGAGTGGCCAGGAACCAAAACGGTGAAAACAATGATGTAGTTCAATTCAAGAAGAAGGTCAAAACCAAACAAACAAACTTAGCGTTAGGGCTTACGTGAAATAGAAATGAACTGATGCTAAAGTAAATGGGAGTAGTTTCTGTCTACTGAGGGATAATGGAAAATGTGAACATCACCTTACTTATGGAAAAACTTACTGTGATCTCAAGGGGTGTGATGATTGTGTGATCAACGCCAAGCCATCACATTAGTAAAGAAAATAAAGACTGTAATAAAAAAAACATTTCAGTTTCAAATTAAAACACAAAATAAACCTCGGAATCAGATTCTACGCATAACAAAACCCTTCATACCACAAAAATACATGCAAAGATTCGTGTATATGCTACACAGTCACAGCCCCCTTCGCATACCCCAATGAAGAAATGTGCTACAGAATTGTGTCATGGCCGATGTACAAGGTCTGGCCAGCCTGTGACATCAACTTCAGAAGACAATCTTGCTATGATGAAGAAATGAGGTCTAATGATGTGTTAGTTTTCACACAATAGAGGAATTAGTTATACAGTTAGTGTTGAACAATTAAAACATGACAAGGGTGCCCAAAATTTTGACTTGTGAAAAATAAAGCATTAGTATACAGTCATTTTGTGCATTTAACGTCTGTAACTTCAAACCCTCATGCAATTTTATTTGTAAGCTCATTTTTACTTTTGTGTTGGCAACCCCATACATTTGCGGGCTTCGCCACTATTTGCAGTATAGAGAAAAAAATAGGAGACGCAATGCACAAAAGTTTGGGGAGCAGCAGAAATTCACGATCTAAGTCTGTCCATACATGCTCATGTGCAGAATTATTTATGACGTTGAGGGCCCACAGGACTAGTGAATATAACACCAACTTCTTTTGGTATTTCTGACAGTCAGTTAAGGGAAGGAAACAAAGAAAGCTGTTGACCACCCCCTTCAGCTGCACAAGGGTGTCAAAGGCTGCTGTGTGAAGAAATGCACACTTACCCTGTTCCTCAGACCTGGCCGTGTATTACCACCACCTATTGTCCAATCTAAAGAGGTATCACCAGTGGCAAAGACATTTTAATTTTAATGTCAGTAAATAAAATATTACATGTAGGAAGTAAAAAATTTAGGATCAAAATCACAAAGAGAGGTCTGAAAATTAAAAATGCACCTTCATGAGAAGGATTTAGGAGGACTCTAGACTATCAGCTTCCAGACAGTGTTCAGAAGACATTAAGACGGCAAACACAATGTTAGGTAGCACGATGTGTGGAGTACCAAGTCCAAGGAGGTTCTGCTCAACCTTAATAATGCACTGGTGAGGCCTCCTCTTGAGTACTGTGTGCAGTTTTGGTCTCCAGGCTACAAAAAGGACATAGCAGCACTAGAAAAGGTCCAGAGAAGAGCGACTAGGCTGATTCCAGGTCTACAGGGGTTGAATTATGAGGAAAGATTAAAAGAGCTGAACCTTTACAGTTTAAGCAAAAGAAGATTAAGAGGTGACATGATTGAAGTGTTTAAAATTATGAAGGGAATTAGTACAGTGGATCGAGACTTGTATTTTAAAATGAGCTCATCAAGAACACGGGGACACAGTTGGAAACTTGTTAAGGGTAAATTTCGCACAAACATTAGGAAGTTTTTCTTTACACAAAGAACGATAGACACTTGGAATAAGCTACCAAGTAGTGTGGTAGACAGTAAGACGTTAGGGACTTTCAAAACTCGACTTGATGTTTTCTTGGAGGAAACAAGTGGATAGGACTGGCGAGCTTTGTTGGGCTGAATGGCCTGTTCTCTTCTAGAATGTTCCAATGTTCTAATGTAAAGTGGGCTACAGGAGAATTAAAGCAGAGGCAAGACAAAACATTTTAGCTGATTGGTGAAAATCATTTTGTGAAATGAAAACAGGTTTATTAGTGTTCCCAGGCATTATGTTGGAAAATTAAGCTTGCTTGGCTTTATTGGTATTTCTCTTAGTATGTCAGGATCAAAACTTTTTTGAGTTATGGCGAAGACGTATAGAAGCAGCTCATTTAACACTTACTTTATTATAATACTTTGTTTTGCTTTATGTCAGTATTACATTTAAATTACCCTCTATCACTGCTAGCAGTCTACAATTTACAATAGGTTGTGCTTGTCATAGTAGCATAAGTAACAATAATTCATAATACATTATTCATTGAAATAAATCAAAGTTTCGAAAATAAACTGAAAAATAAAAGAAGTTAAGCCTTTTAGAACAACCAAGAGATCAAGCCGCAATGCCGCGATTAAAATAGTCTACAGTCGCATATGCAACATAATTACACTGGGAGTGTTATTTATTATTTTCCTCTATTGCACAAAAGGAGCAGGCAGGGTCGGAACGCTTGTTTTATTTCCTTCATGGCTGTTTAAGATGGAAACAAATAACATAAATAAAAGGTTAGGCCTGTGTGGTTCAATGGAGTTAGTCACTTTTAAATGATTTTTTTCCAAATCAGACGAGGGCATAGCATTGGGCAAGCAATCTTTAATAAATTAGGCATTGGCCCCCTAGAAACATCGCCAGTAATCAACATTAAATTTAATAATAGTCCCTTTTGCTTTGAATCACAATATTTCAGATCCATCCAAACAAGCCTGCCTACAATTTATTATCAACATTATAATTATTATTGGACCCCATAATTATTGATGAGTGAGACAGTGCTGACAAACACACCTTCATTTTGTGACTCAGAAGCTGTCTGTTTTTAAACCTTCGGGGAAAAGGAGTTTGCAGGATGATAAATCAGTGTTAATCTTGGGGGACTAAAATAAACTATGAAGCATAGGAAATAGATTAAAGGAATGAATAATACCCAGTGAATGTATTATGGTAACAACAGTGCATCATGTCAACCTACTCCCCCCTAAGAGAAGTGGTAGTGGGTAATGAGGCAGCCTTGACAGAGGTTTGTTAAACAAAATATTTCCAGAGAATAGGGTCCAGCAGCAAGGGGGTGTTTACTGAAGCAGGAAATTGAAAAAATCCTGCTCAGATTTATTGCCTATTGCTGCTAATAAGCCTTGTTGTGCAATGACAGAAACATGCGCTTATTGATTTCATGCTTTGGGTTCAGTTCGTAACAGTCTCCTTGTCCCCAGTTTACAGGCTGCTTCTAATGCTGACAGATTGTTAGCACGTGACTGCATGACAAAAACGACAAGGCATCAGAGATCACCGAGGAACGTGGGCCGTGCCTGCTGCTGACAACATCTGCTCAAGATTTGTTTTGGGCCCAGACCTAAATAAGATGCCAATTGACATGTAAGTACACCAATAAATGTATAAATAAAAATCCTGATCAAAAGTTTGCAACAATTAACAGCATGGACTCGAATCACATTCATCTACTTATCGGAACCGCTAATTCGATTGCATGGTGTGGAGGAGACGTAGCCAATCCCAGCAGCCATGGATTCAAGGAACAAAGCAAACCTGAGCAGAACATTTGGAGAAAATGATGGAACCACACGACTGATATCACTGCCTGTATCGAGTATGTCAACACAATGAGCCTTGTAATAGGGACAGTGTGCCAAATGTACAGAGTGTGTGTAATTGTTTATTCATTTAGCTGGATACACTTTCTCTTCATGTCATTTTCTTTAAATTAACAATGGAAATTATGTTTTTAACATATATGTTATGAACTTGAGAGTCCCAAAGCATGCAAGTCCCAAAAATACTCAAAAATGCCCACTTAGGGGATTACAGTCCAATCCTGGCTAGAAACAGATTTACCACTTTCAGGCAGAGGCCATGAATGATCAGAGCAAATGCCCTGTGAACAGATATGAAAAAAAAGATGCCTTGTGAGTCTTTGAAGAGCACAGTTCATACATACTGTAACATAGGCTCAGATGATAGCTACCCATACTTTGCAAGTTTCACGAAAAGCTCATTGAATATACAAAATGTGTGAGGATTTAACAGTGAGGGACTTTATAGAAGCCAGATGCCATCTGTTTAAAGAATGCTGCCTGGCACGTGGAATCATCAGCATTCCCCACTGAAGAACTGGAGGATGATTATACTGCTCCAATAGCTTTTCTTCCGCCTGTTTATGTACAGTATATAGAAATGATTATACTGTACTACATTGTATATTGGATGTGAACACTGCATTTTAAAGCAAGTTAAACAGTATTAAAAGTTAAATTATAGTCATATGTCAGAGGACTTCCTCACAGGCTCAGCCAAGGTATGTAATAACAAGCCAGGACAAGAGGGAGCACTGCCGCTAACCATGTCTTCTCTTTTCTCCTTTGCAGTGCTGAGAAATCTCCCATTGAGGGCCCTTGAAGTCCAACCATCATTAATCCTGGGCGTCCCAGAAGGAGGACTCACTTTTGGCCTGAGCAAGCGATGAGAAGGAGTTCAGTCAAGCCAGACCCTACTTGATGTAATGACCCTACTTAATACTTTAGACTAGGGGAGAAGCGCCAAGACGTGCCTTTTTTATTTAGTTTTTTTTATTTTGACCTTGTCCTTGGACAAATAAAGGGGACGACCCGGTTGTTTCCCATACATTTACACCATTTGAGTCTGTCATTGCTGTACCTGACCACAATATATATATTACTATATTTCTCTCATTTGATTTTTTTCCACCATGGTTACTGAAGGGATATGTTTACAGGTTCAAGTATGTCTTGTATTCCTATAAAGAACACAATCCGAGGAAGCAAGTGCCCCCCAGCTGTTGACAAGCTAGAAAAGAGAAAACAAACGCTGCTACCATTTCACCAAAAGAAACCCCAGCTCATCACTTTTTCATTAAGTTACACACAGCAGTGAGGAGCTCTGGACTTTTTGTCATCCACTATCCATGGTTGTCGGACTATCATCTGGACACACTGGTAAGATTGTTTTGGTTCACATTTTGGAAGAGCCCAGTTTGAAGCGTCTTTCTACTGTCATTTCATCAGTTAGATTTTGATCACTTAGGTCTGTTCTTCCAGTCTCTGAAGCTACCGAGTTTTCACTTTGGACTTTGTGTGTTGCTCTTGGTTCTCTAATCAGCTCTCTTGAAAACATCTCCACATGTGCTAGAAACATCTCACCTATGGCAGCTCTATTTATGTTTGAATGAATATCACATTTTCTTGTTTTATTTTGGCTAACACAAATCTGATAACAAATAAAAAACTCAAAATTGATTAAGGAAACAATAGCAGAATTATATTTTGGTTTAAAGGAACGGTATATCTGAGTATCATCTGAGTACATAATGAAAGTGAGCATCATGTTTGTTTGACTATACCTACTCAGGTAGCAAATGAGGTGGAAATGTGGCTGAGATCTAACTTCAGAACTTAACAACAGAGTACTGTCTTCACTTTCTGTACATTCATTTTCTACTAAGCTTTTTTCTTTTCAAGCAGGGAGACAGAGTTATCTAATGCAGGAGAAGAGACAGACATGGACTATTGAACAAGTAAATTTTCTATTGTAAGCCATGGTTATTGACAAAATTTAAAGTAGCACGTAAGACCTCCTATCAGTAAGTATTGAAATTACAGAGCACAAAACGCACATCAATATTGTTAAAATAAGAGGAATTTAATATATAGATTGGGACCACTTTGTTGTTGCTGCAGCATGTTTGAGTTCTTAGAGTTGCTACCTTGCATATCTAACATCCTGGGTTTGAATCTCATCCCGGTCTTTATACAATACAATACAATGCAATAGAATTTATTTTTGTATAGCCCAAAATCACACAAAAAGTGCCGCAATGGGCTTTTAGAGGTCCTTGACTCTCTAAGGGCTCGTTTATATTTCACGCTCAGAACGCGTACGCGCCTGCATCATGGCGGCCACGCGTTCTCAGCATTCATTTGATGCGTCCTCTGAGCCGGTCCTCAAAAATTAACACGAGTTGCAGTACCAGCAAAAAGTAGGGGGGCGCAGTGTGCTAAAAGCTGGAACGTGAAGTCAGAGTCTCTGGTTACCATCTACATGTGACAGAAAGCTTTGTGGATCCTACGAGATCGATGTGCGCACTTCGATGTTTGATGAATGGTTTGATGAGGTGAAGCAAAATGCCGACATACAGATGTATTCGTGGTGCTTTTATATTCAAGCATCGCATATTCCCGATCGTAATGACACGATACATTTTAAAAGTCTCACATAACGTCTTCTGTGCCGTCTTTATTTTTTTTTTCAACTTCACAACAGCAACATAATGTACAGCACTGTATTGGAGTCACTTAGAAAAAAAATTAAGGACTTGGTGAAAAGGTGTATTTTGTGATTAAAGTGGAAATTTCGGCTTTAATCTCGAAATGTCCACTTTAACCTCATAGTTTACTTTATCATTAAAGCAGACCATCGTAAACATCATCCTAGTTTTTAATCATTACGGCAAACAGCAATAGATCACCACACAGACCACATTAAATGTATGATATTCCAACTCTCTGCACATTTAGAATCTTTAGATTTATACTTGATATCAGAATGAAATACATTAAAGTGCGCATGTTACATTTTACAGATAAATCATTAATTTCGTTTAAATAATGAGTACTGTTAATAATTACACACATGCACTGCTGTCTGGCAGGGGGTCACGTCGCTGGTATTTCCTGCTTGGATTCCACACTGTGCTCCAGTCTCCTTCCAAAGATATGCAGGTTTGAGGATTTGGTGCCGTTAAAATGACGGTAGTGTATCTATGTGCTTGCATTCACTTTGAAATGAGCTGAGGCCTCGTCCAGGGACTGTTTCTCACTCGTGCCCAATGCTTTCTGGAACGGACACATCCCTGGATTGATGGATTTAATCAATTAACATCCTTTTCAGAGATATTACGGTAAGGTGTCATCAGAATTTAATGGGTGTTGTAGGCAATTCACAACACAGAGAAGCCGAACATGTTCTCACCGCGATAATATCTCGCACTGCCATCTGGTGGATTCCTCCAGATTTACTTAAAGTACTAGCGTAAGTATAAACACTACAACGCTTGCGTAGCAGGAGCGTCTGCTGCAGCATGCGTCGCGTCACGTGAAGTATAACCCCGGCCTTAGAAGACAAGGAAAAAGTCCCAAAAAAAAAATGGGAGAAACCTTGGGATAGGCAGTTCAAAGAGAGACCCCTTTCCAGTTAGGTTGGGTGTGCAGTGGGTGTCAAAAAGAAGTGGGTCAATACAACACAATACACAGAAAAGGACACAAGTAATCCTCAATACAATACATATAATAGTGCAATAGAAATATTACAAGAACAGAGCAGAATTCAACAGTAGATGATATTACATAATACGATTTGGATTTTTTTGTGTGTGTTAAATGCTTTCCTTGTGCCTCTGTGGGTTTCCACTTAGCACTTCCCTAAAGACGTGTGTGGGCAGTGAATTGGTGACTGTCAGCTGTTCCCAGTATGAGTGAGTGTGGGAGTGTGTGTGTGTTGTGGTGGGCTGGCGCCATTGTGTAGGGTGTTTCCTGCTTTGTGCCCAGTGCTGGTGGAAATGGCCAGAGTTCTTCAATGAAATCGGTGAGTTTAAGACTGCATATTCATCGCTTCCAAACCTACGGTATATTTTCGCTTTAATTTTGCAACTCACCATGTGTCTTATTGTTATTCAGTTCTTATTAAAGTTGCCACTTTTGTTTACCCTAAAATGTCATTTTTATTTTCCAAGATCATCTGCCCATCAAACTTCTTGCAATGAAATAATTTCCTTTATTCTCCAGCAATCATCCTTTTCTAGCCCTCTGCTTTCTAAAGAATCCAAAACTTCAAGTGAGCTGAAGTCAAGCGGGCAGTGTGGTGATGTGATCGATCCACTGTGTGACCCTGATTGTCACATATTCTCACCTTATGACCTGCTGGGTAATGTTGAGCTAAATACATAAAATATACAAAATGTTGTGACGGCACTATTGCACATTAATAAACTGAGGGACATAAGAGAGAATATGGGACATATGTGCAGTATTATAAACCATAAGTTGTATATCAGAATCAGAGCAGTGGCACATGACTGCTTTTTTGAAAAAGAAACACACAAGGGTGACTTGAGAACTCCTTCAAGTGTCGATGTGGGAAAACAGGAGTGAGGAGCAAATCTGGTTAATTAATGCCTCGTGAGTAATTACTTGACAGGCGTCATATGTATGAGAACTCCAGGGATCCAGCAGAAGGCCAGAAGAATTCCTCCAAAATAAAGTGTGGCAACAAAAGATTCTTATGAAGAGCCATGTTGATCCTGCTATATAATATTGAGGGCAAGCAGTCCAGAAACCTCCCATGGAAAAGCCTCCACCTTGGAGAAGTCAAGCAAAATGACACCTTTAATTGGCTAACTAAAAAGATGACAATATGCAAGCAACTCACGCCCCTTCTTCAGGCAAGATGTAATCAATTACAAAAGGAGCCTGACTTGCTTTGAAAGCTTGCTTATTGTAATCTTTTTAGTTAGCCAATTAAAGGTGTCATTTTGCTTGACTTCTCACTACATTCATAACGACTAACACGGTACAACACCCTAGTACTGCCTCCACTGGTTAAAGACGTTTTCTTGCTGGTGGCCTACTAATCTTGAATTGAAAGTCAGTTTGCGCAATCTCTTAAATCAGCTAAGATCTTGACTAAAAACTACAAATATGAAGAGTGCATACACTGTACACCTACAGTATGCACTGATCAGCCACAACATTAAAATCACTGACGGGCAAAGTGAATAACAATGATTATCTCATTACAATGGCACCTGTAAAGAGGTGGGATATATTAGGCAGCAAGTGAACAGCCAGGTCTAGAAGGTGATGTGTTGGAAGCAGGAAAAATGGGCAAACATAAAGACCTGAGCGACTTTGACAAGGGCTAAATTGTGATGACTAGTGACTGGGTCAGATCAACACCAAAACAGCAGGTCTTGTGGGGCGTTCCTGAATTGCACTGGTTAGTACCTATAATAAGTGGCCCAAGAAACGACAATCGATGAACCAGACAGGGTCATGGGCACCCAATGCTCACTGATGCAGGTGGGAAGCGAAGGTTAGCCCACTTGATCTGATCCACAGAAGAGCAACTGTAGCAGAGATTGCTGCAAAACGTAATGCTGGCGTCAGAACACATAATGCATCGCAGCTTGTTACATATGGGGCTGCATAGCCGCAGACAGGTCAGAATGCCCATAATGATCTCGGACCACCCCCTGAAGCACCTACAATTGGTATGTGAGCATCAGAACTGCACCATGGAGCAATAGAAGAAGATGGCCTGGTCTGACAAATCACATTTTCTTATAGATCATGTTGATGGTTGTGTGCGTGTGAATCATTGGGGAAGAGATGTCATCAGGATGTACTATGGGAAGAAGGCAAGCCAGTGGAGGTAGTGTGATGATCTGGGAAATGCTCTTTGGTCCTGCCATTCATGTGGATATTACTTTGACAAATTTCCAACGAAATAAAGATTTTTGGAGACCACCGTACACCCCTTCATGGCAACAGAATTCCCTCTTTCAGCAGGATACTACGCCCTGCCACACTGCAAAGATCGTTCAGGAATGGCTTGTGGAACAGCATAAAGAGCTGAAGGGGATGACTTGGCCACCAGATTCCCCAGATCTCAATCCGATCGAGCATCTGTGGGGTGTACTAGAAAAACAAGTCCAAGACATGAAGGCCCCACCTCGCAACTCCATCCTATATACTTAACTGTGTTATATTCTGACAGTACTTATTCTACAATCTAGCATTAAAATAAACCTTATGAAGATTTTAATGTTCAAACTCACAAGAATGAACTAAGCAGTTTACCTTTCAAAACTGATTCTGTAGCTTAGATGGAGTATCACAAAATTAACAGGGATTAACCTGCAGACAAGAAGGATACCTGAGCAAACAGCCAGCAATTCAAAAACCTTTTGACTTTACTTAAACAGAGACCCCTTAAACTTTAAAACTCTGGACTCCAAATCCCATTTTAAATACACTCTCATGTTTATTTTCCAATGACTGTTGTAGACTGATTTTAAATTCTGTGTCTTTACTGATTTGAACCTTGTATCTTTTAGATCATTCTTTCAGATTCTTAAAAAAATGGATTGTTACAAATGCTCTGGAAATTATTAGCCTGGGGTAATTAGGATTTAGAGGGGACATCAGCCTAGGAAAGAAAACAGAGGTGTTAGTGATTGTAAGATTATTGATTAGTCAGGTAATCCATCTGTTAAATCTATGTGAGGAAAGGTCTTTTGAAGTGGGATGCATGCTTACTGAAAATTAGGGAAGAACAAGAGAGAGAAAGAGAAGCTCTGACCTGGAAAAGACATCCGCGGTTTTGCCAAATAAATTGGCAAGAGACAAGACTCTGCAGACTGAAGGAAACTCTGAAACAACCATGCACACAGACTTAAAAAGATTCATGTTCATCATCATCATCTATATCCTTACAGAAGTTAGCCTTACAATAATCTTTTGAAAATATATTTTCCTACTTTTGCTGCTGCTGGCCTTACTGTGTTTTATTAATTGTTCGTTATGTTTTATACTGTTTGATTGGGTCAAGGTATATTGTTCAAAGAGTACCTGGTCTGGATGATTGCCATATTTCCACAGGGATTAGCAGCACAGCAGGATGTCCCCAATAAGAAGCAGAACGATGAGCGGGCACCTGCTTTGGTGATTGGCACGGGTGTCACTGAGGTCTGAAAACAATGATTTGTAGGTCTCTTTATTTGAAGTAGCTGTCCACATGCAGATAAGTCTGTATGCGTGGGACACTATAAAGCAGATGTTCCTAACACTGAGACAGACAACCCAGTTAACATTAACTGCATAGGTGAACCATAATAACAGACATGGGACGTTCTTTGATGATATACTTAACTTGGTGTAGGTGATTGCCATTTTCCCACAGGGGTTATCGGCTAACGGGGGATACATTCGATAATAAAAGTAGCATGCTGAGTGGGCACCTGCTTTGGTGATTGGCACAGGTTTAGCTTAAGTCAGAAGACAACTGTTTGATCTGCTAATGCCAAGCTAGTAAGTCTCTTTGCCTGAAGTAACTGTCCACATGGGGCGCTATAAAGCAGCTATATAAAGTACAGTTAAAAATATCTACAACAATACAGCCTGGCCTGGTCATAATTGTTCTAATGTTCTGTTGTGCCTTGTGAAGGATGATATATATGGGTGGGCAAGGATCTTTACCTGGACAGGGGACCAGCCCTCTGGAGGCATGATTAGGAAGCCAAGGATCATGCTGCCTCAGCCAGGAGACGGGCAAAAGATGCTAGTGTGTCAGTGGGTACATTGGTGTCCTGGCAGGGCTGGGCCAAGGAATAGTACACAGCCAGGAGACCAGTGTGATACAAGGACAAGAGGAGACAACCTATCAGGACTAGATGCTCCCCGATACACTAGGTGGCAGCATCCTTGGGTGACGCTAACTGGACGAACACCTACAAGGCATGCTGGGAAATGTAGTCCCATGGGGACAGCCTTGTCGAGTTCTGTGGGCTCTGCCAGGGGGCACTGAAGTGATATATGATCCCTACTTTGTAGGGCTTCAGCTTGACCCAGAAGTACTTCCAACGGATTATGCCCCTGCACCGGAAGTACTTCTTCGTCCAGGATAAAAGAAGCACTAGAGAAGGATAGGAGAGAAGAAGAGAATTGTTCTGGTGTTTATTATTACAAAGATGCCTCTTGTGAGGTATATGTGCAAATAAACCTTGTATTTGAACCCGACACTTGTATCGCGGTGGTTGTGTCTGGGGTTTTTGGTTGTGTTGCAACACCTCCTAGTTGCTCACAGCCTGCATTTCTGCATGCTGTATAAAATATACAATAGATTTAATAATAAATCAGAATATATTTAAAGATATTCATATGCTGTGAATAATAAATATGAGGTGGTAGTGCACTGCGTGGTGACAAAGCTTCCGAGCTCCGAGACTTGACTACTGCCTGTGCGGAGTCTGCACGTTGTGTGGGTGGGCTGACGCAGCGTGAAGAAGCAAGGCTGATTTCTGTCTTGCACCGGATGGCTGGGCTCTGCAATCCAAAATGCAGGTTAACAAAATGGATGGGTGAATGATTTATTGTAAAGAAATTGAATGTATTCTCTGCCATTAATAGACATTAAAACCAAATACTGTACCTGGTAGAATAAGACTTAGTATACTTGCTTCTTTGGTTATATTAATATAAAGTACTGTCACTGTGAAATTACTCATTAATTCACACAGAGTTGAATTTTTATTAACATGAAATGAAAACGAAATATGATTTTTTTTTTCCCCCTGCACTTAGCATTAAGGCTGTTAATAGGAGGGAGTATAAATGACAGTAAAAGCAGGTTTATGGAAATTACATCAGCATGTAAAATTGCATTTTAGTGCTTTTTCATGAAAGATTATGGCAGCTAATAACTATTTCATCTTTCATTCATAACATAATTTTAAACTATTATCATATTTCAGGGACTCTCTATTCTATATTCATTCCAACTCTGCTCAGAGCTTATTATGCTTCAGCCACCGGCAACAGTTAACTTTTCAAAGTAGGAACGAATTGTTCAAAGGATTTGTTTTTTATTAGAGCATAGATGCCAGGAAATTCATATTAGGACTGACCTTGACTATGTGTCAGGTCCTTGCAAAAATTGAATTATTTACAAGAACAAGATGAGTGCTCGTCTTTCAAATTGCATGTGTATGGAAAGGGTGAAAGGAGAATTAACATACAGGACTGATACCCTCCATGTCACATACAAACAAAAAGCATGAAAGAGCGTCTGCCACATAAAGCTCCGTTACAAGCAGAGAGGGGTTTCCCTACTGCGTGAGGAAAAGGTAGTAGCTCTTTACTTCTAAAGAAACAATCAAACGACCAGCCTGATATTTTATTGATTGTGAGAGGACATGCTGGAAATGCCCCCTCTGAATGAAGACACACCAAAGGGGCATCACAAAGTCAACAACTGAAGCCTCATTCTGTGGGTTTGGATGAGGAAAAAACACATTGTAGTGTTTAGATTGGAACAGTCACGGGTGGCACAGTGGGGCAGCGGGTAACAATACTGTCTTATTTCTTTTTCGTATTCTTTTCAACTCACATGTCAAAGATGTAACAATACATCGTTGGCAGATTCTGCCAGGCCCAGCTTGAGTCAGCGTGTGCGGCTTTGCCCAGATGAATTATACAAGTTCTGTGACTTTCACAAGGAGTCTGAAAAAAGTACAATGGTTTCATAATGCAATGAACTTACAAATTTAAAGGGAAAAATGTTAAATTTCACATAATTTGGGGTTAGTGATGAATGAGATAAAGAATACTGAAGTGTTACACACTGAGTACCCTTTTAAATGCTATTATTTTTACCTATCCATCTAGCTACTTCTCCATTGTTGAGCCCGATTAGGCTAATTATAAGGTCATGGGGTGGGTGGCAAGGAACGCAAGACTAGAATGAACCCCAGCACATCACAGGCTTCAATAATGCCATGAAATTTGATTTCCTCGATTATGCATTTCAAGCAGCTTGCACATTTATCAGTTCACCCATTCCTTTCCTGTACCTGCTCAGTCTACTTTAGGATAGCAGGGGCTGCAGTCCAAGAGAATTTGGAGGAGAGCTCATGGAAACCTGAGGAGAACGTGCAAACTGCCATGCAGTGGAGTCCAAATGTGAGGTTTGAATCTAAGGGGCAGCAGTGCTAGCCACTGTACGTCCTGTCGTCTAAGGTGAATGATCATTTATGAAATGTGGCATATCGCATTTACTTTCTAGAAATGCTTCATTTTACACAAATGAAAACAAAAAGGGCTCTTTTATGAAGCACTCAGTGTACTTCAATAACTTCTTTAATCACAAAAACCTGATTTCCAAAATGGCATTGTCACCCATGCATGCCAGAGGGTCACCTAAAGTAAGTAGTACCACCCCGAGATGAAAGGGGGCGCTGGCCCTTATGGTCTTGTCTCCTTTTTCCTTCACAGTCCCTTGAGGGCAACAAAACCACTTCCGGTCCACCTGGTATAAAAGCAGAATGCTCATGGATGGTGGCATCTCATTTCAGTGCTGACCTTGCTAATGTGCCGATCGAGGCCAGACCTTGCTGCCAAGTGATTCCTAAAGGGAAATTGTCCCTCGCAAACAGCACACTCAAGTGCATCCTTTTCGCCGTTTTTTCTTTATTTTTGTTCAAATTAAATGGGGCTTTGCCTGGTTGGCACCCAAGCCTCTTCATTCTCCCCATTACACCATGTAAACCCTTACTCTGGTTAGAGAAATCAGGCTAATTAACAGAGGCAGATTTCTCAATGAGTAACCCAATTATGAGGCCATTCAAACTCTTAACTGGGGTAATGTTAAGAATTTTGTGATCTGCACATGCCCAGTGCACTCTGTCAGCCAGTGCATGTACAGTAGTTGCTTCAAACGTGCTTTCAGCAGCTATGGGTAGAACAAAACAAATCTCCAGGGTCCAATGTTCGGGTGATTGCATTATTCCTTCTCCTGGCTGAAATAATCTGATTTTCAGAAATCGGTTCATTTACAGGGTGAGTCAAAATTATGTTAACACTACTGGATTATTTTTTATCTCGACCACACCTTTCCAAGTCGATGTATAGGTCGTGGTGGGCCATTGCCAGGCCTCCACACTCCCCAGATTTGACACCCTGTGATTTCTGGTTATAACGTATGGTGAAGGAGCACATGTAAAGCAGGAAAGTTTGTGATATCAATGGCCTGAAGGACAGAATATGGACTGTGGTGTCATCTATTCTCCGTGAAATGTGTGGCCATGCTTTAAATGGTACTGTTGCTCGTTGGGTTTTGTGTGTTGAACATGATGGCGAACAGGTTGAGACATTCCAGTAAATCATCTTACACATATGAAGGATGTTTTGTGAATAAATTGTTTCCGCCATTCTAATGTTAACATAATTTTGACATAATTTTTGAGTTGAACGTACAGTGTTAAACTCAGCAACACGATCTCTAAAGCAATAGGGTAACATGTTACAGTAATTAATTAGTCCGATTACTTTTTAAACTAACCTAATGCAATCGAAGTTAAAATTCCGGCGTTATTGTTATTCCAGCAGCACTGAGTGTAAGAAGAGAAGCACATCCATGCAAAGAAGAGTGGGCTGCATGCAATCTGTAAGTAAAGCATCAATTTGACCACAAACATTTACAAAAAACAAGAAAATAATCACCGGGCGTCATGCTTGTTTTTAAAATCATGGTTGGATGTTTCACTTTTTTTTGAATAGTTTAATGATGTCGGAGTGTTTTGACAAAGGAGAACTCCAGAAAATTACATGCACATGTAAACATGGATTATTAAGAAATCAGGTCTCTACCTTAACCAGTTTATTCACCTTAATTCAGTTGTTCTCAACCTGTGGGGTGGCCCCCCTGGGGGGGGGGACGAAAATGTGAAAAAAATCAAAAATATGAAAAAAACATCTGTTGAAACCAAACCAATTTAACATTCTGATACTAGAACAATAAATACAGAGTTAGATAAATGTCAATAAAAGTTAAGTAGGTATAATAAAATATGCATCTACATTTCAAAAAAATTTTAGGGGGGGGCGCAATTAAAACTCGGCTCGCAAATACTTAAAGGTTGAGAAACGCTGCCTTGATTCACTTATGTCTGTGCACGTAAACATACTCAATGAAGTCAGTATTTTTCTACTAGCATTGGAACCTCTAAAACTGCCTGAACTCCGACTTGAAGACTTTGGCAAGCTGACCTCACTGTATGTTTCCTGGTTTAATTAAACAGACTTTTAAATTGCATACTTAATGCTCCTCATTGTGCCCTTGACTCATTGGTGTTCAGTTTTGGATTTTCATATCATTCAAGAAGAAATCGTTTCTAATATTTTCAGAAATGTTCAGCTCTGGCTATGCTGTATAATTTCATTCCATTTGAAAACATATAGCAGTTATTCCGAATGACATTTGTTTATGCTACAATTAATAAGTGCATGAGGGCTGTGACACTTTGATGATGCTTTACTGAGTAACAATAATTTAAACTCCAAGCTTGTCACAACAGAGTGGTGGCACCACACTCACCCAATAGCAGCTTTTTAACTCAGACACTCAGGTAACTTGTATATCTACTTTACAGTGCATCACGGAGTTCAGTGACAGCTACTGTGTCCACGGGTATTTAATGATTTGTTGTGGTGTTAGTTTGTCTGGAATGATTCAGTTTCGTATTTGTGTGTCATTTCAATTTCAATTCCTTTTGTTTATCATTGGGCAGTTCCGTATTGTCCCTTTAAATGTCCTTATCTTCCTCTTTGTTGTTTGTAAGTGGCTCCCCAAGAGGCGGGGCCATCATGACATCACCACTCTGGAGTCTCCCTTTGGTTATTTAAGCCAGAGAAACAGGAGCTCAAGCAGCTCTTTATTAAAGTTGCTGGAAGATGTTAAGGTTTTGTGTTTTCTGTATTTGGATTTTACTCATTTTTCAGCCTTTTTGCTCTGTCTATTGGATTCTAATTTCTGGCTAGTGTTTAGAAATGTGGTTTCTTTCAGGCAACTCCGTCTTGCTCTCTTAAGCACCTTTTGTAATCATTGTTGCTCTTTAATAAATATTCACGTTTGTAAAACTAATACTTATTCCCTTTTGACCACAAACTAGAGTTTTTGTGGTTTCTCCTCATTGTGAGAAATTTTGGGACTGTTTAGATTTCTATTGAGTGTTAAAACTATTTTTCCCTGTTTTGAGTTCAGCCAAAGCTTAAGGTTGTAGTGAGGAGTAAACTGGTGAGTCTCTTCTGAACTGGCTAGTGCGAGTTGTGGCCTGCTTTATAGCCTTTTGTGGAGGCCCCATGCCCACTTTCACTACGTTCAAGTCTCCTTCACACAACAAGCATGGGGATGAGTTTCAATATAGAGGAGAACATGGTGTTCACAATAGTGCTCAGTGAGCCCCTTCTGAAGAACATGATTGGAGAGCTGCGTTCTAATGTAATGGGAGTTCTCAGGGCTGCAGTCTGTGATGTGATACTTTAATTCTGTTCATTCTTAAAAATTATCCAGAAAAATATAGTTGACATTTTAAGAATTTCTGTTTTGAGTTTTGGAGAAAATATGAAGTTACTGGTTATTTGCTGCACAGTCTGTACAAAACAGCAAATGTTTTAATGAAAATATAAAGGGAAAGAAACAAATTAGGTGAGTACTACACCCCGGTATAATTGCAAAATACCAATTCTGGTTGAGACAATAATTTTTTTGTGATCTTATATAATGACATAAGGCTAGATGTTTTAACTTGATATATTCGGGTGAGAAGTCTCCCAATGTGAAATTTCTCTTTTCTAGTATGTTCTATAGCATGAGAACACAAGCATATTCATTGTGAGCACCTGTTACACTGCAGTGATGGCATCAGACCTGCAGATAACAGCAATGAAAACTGATCATGCAAAGCCAGTCTGAGTTAGTGCTAAGGATTTAAGATCTTACTCACCTCCATTGTCTTTGGGAACATTAGGCAGCAATCTTTTCTGATTGGCTTCTACTCCTACAGTGTCTTGCCAGGCAATGTTGATTTCTTTCAGGTCATCATGGAATGTTCTGCGCCTCATGAGTTTTGGCCTTCTTCGTTTTCCTCTTATTTTTCTGGTGTAATCCATTTCATGGTCATCTTTGAATGGCGGAAACACAGGATGTGTCTGGCCAGCCTCATTCGTCACTCCACAACAGTTTTCGACGGTGGACATGCCATTGCGCTTATCCAGACCTCTTCAGTGGTAATGTGGTTACGCCAACTTTAAGATTACTTTGCTTTAAACTCATAGGAAAGTAAAGCACACAATTCTGGCTTAGCTACAGTACATCAGAACTCTTGCAAATCAGAGGCTGATTTTCACCTTTACATTGATGCTGTAAGATGAGTGAATGTGTTCTGGCACTTATTTAAAATGTTTGAGAAATTAAGCAGAGTTTTTTTTTTAATATTGGTTATTTGCAATTACTTAAGTGGCTATCTATTTAGAGGTTATTTGATGATGGTTCTCATCTACCTAATATGGATTAGAGATAAGTTTATTTAGCTTTTGGACAATGGCTGTCCTTCAGAACTCTGTCATTGGATGTGCCCCTTTGTCAGCACTCACTTTCAGTGAGTGATTTCTCTCTCCACTCTGTATTTTGGTTTCACCTCTAGGCCTCTCTCCACTCATCACTTTACTTTTCACTCTGTTATTCTCTAAGGTCAAGATGTATTTGCTTGGGATGTTTTCCTGTACGGGCGGCACGGTGGCGCAGTGGTAGCGCTGCTGCCTCGCAGTTAGGAGACCCGGGTTTGCTTCCCGGGTCCTCCCTGCATGGAGTTTGTATGTTCTCCCCGTGTCTGCGTGGGTTTCCTCCCACAATCCAAAGACATGCAGGTTAGGTGGATTGGCGATTCTAAATTGGCCCTAGTGTGTGCTTGGTGTGTTTGTGTGTGTCCTGCGGTGGGTTGGCACCCTGCCCAGGATTGGTTCCTGCCTTGTGCCCTGTGTTGGCTGGGATTGGCTCCAGCAGACCCCCGTGACCCTGTATTTGGATTCAGCGGGTTAGAAAATGGATGGATGGATGTTTTCCTGTAGCACTCATTAGTTATTTGGCTCCAAATGTCCCACCCACACCATGAGGAGGTGGTATGCGCTCATGGGTACGGTTAGGGCTGTATAAGGTTAGGCCTCACTAACAAGGAATAGATAGTTTTACAAATGGTACAGTAACAGGAAGTAGGATGGAGACAGTTTTTGTTTTAATTTTCAGTTTTGTGTAAGTAGTTTACATACCTGTAGTAACATTATGGATTGAATGTTTGAATTGGAATAATTGATACTAGCCAAAGCCCGCCGTAGCATACGGCAGTATAAGAATAGGAACGGAAAACGGTGAGAAAGGAATTCAGAAATCAAGAAGAAATAAATACTTCTTGAAAGACGCAGTTGTGAATAGGTGTTTTGGTGGTGACGACAGATAATGAGTCGAAAGATCCTAACCGTAGAAAAAGCCACATACAACTGACCATGGCTGAAGACTGGTTGTTAGAATTATTGTGAGGAGTAAACAGTATGTGGGTATGAGGAAGGCCGTGCTTCTAAAATTCGATTACATAAATATAATCAATAACAACCTCATAAAGATGTTGTTGTACTGTAGAATGTCTCTAAGTAATTCCTGCAGCTTAATCCAAAAGACTCGTACTACAATATCAGGTCTGTGCTCCGGTCTTTGGGTAATCGACAGTGCATGTAGAATTTCCGGCCAAGCAGGATTACATGTGAAAGTGATAAATAAATGAGGCTGTCTGAATTTATGTGCTATGGCCATGGCATCCTGCTAGTTTTGCTGCATGTATCTTGGACTTCCTGGAAATGTGGACGGTAATATGATCGGTAATATGATCAAGGTCCGGCTTACTTGTCTGAACTTATCATGACTTACAAACCAAAGCACACATTAAGATCTCAAGATGCCGGTCTGCTTAGGATTCCAAGGATTAATAAAATAACAGTGGGAGGTTGAGCTTTCAGTTACAGAGCCCCTAAACTGTGGAATGGTCTTCCTGCTTCCATAAGAGATGCCCCTTCAGTCTCAGCCTTTAAATCCCGGCTGAAAACTCACTACTTCAGTTTAGCATATCCTGACTAGAGCTGCTGATTAACTGTACATACTGCATCTCTGTTGTCAGTCATTAGCACTATAACATAAGTAACATGATAATTATATTTGAATACTAACCCTCACCTATTCCGTTTCTTTTCTCGGTACCCAAATGTGGCAATTGGTGCCACGGCCCACCTGCCAAGTTGTTTGCCTGCCTATGGTAAAGTCATCCCTGATGGTGGATCACAGGAATCAGTGAGAAAGAGGGGTCTCTTTCATCGGAGCAGCGTTTCAGCCGTGGCATGGCCAAATGGGGAGGCAGCTGATGGATGAGGTCTCCAGGACTCTAAAAATATCCAAACCTAATTATGTCATATCATCTACTGTTAAACCGTACTTCTAAAATTTTTATTATTATGTTGTATTAAGGAATTGTTCTGTTCTGTGTATTGTATTGTATTGACCCCCTACTTTTGACACCCACTGCACGCCCAACCTACCTGGAAAGGGGTCTCTCTTTGAACTCGTTTCCGAGGTTTCTTCCATTTTCCCCACAAGGTTTTATTGGGAGTTTTCCTTGTCTTCTCAGAGAGTCAAGGCTGGGGGGCTGTCAAAAGGCAGGGCCTGTTAAAGCCCACTGCGACACTTCCTGTGTGATTTTGGGCTATACAAAAATAAACTGTATTGTATTGTATTGTATTGTATTTTGCCTACACGTACGTTGTTATTTTCAGCGTTTGCTTGCAGTGTGCCTGACAGCTCTTTGTATTGTTCCATCTGAGATAGTTGAGACGCGCGTTAACATACGCACCTACGACATACTGTACTTTTGGAATAGTTCGCTGCTGGAGTGCAAAATATTAAATGTATTCCTCATTGCTAATCTGTACACGTAAAATTGGCATTGAGTAAGCCTTTTAGCGGGAACATGTTGTAAATCTTTGTGCCAGGCAATGTCTCCGTAAGGGAATAAAAGTGGGTAAACCATAGAGAGCCATTGCACCTTTCTACTATACCTCCGCTTTGAGGGTGGTACTTGCAATAGTGATGCACATTTATCTGGAGCCAAGTGGTCAATTCATTTATTACAGAGTTCACAAAATGGGTACCATTATCAGTCTGCAATTTTTGTGGTATTCCCCATCTTGGAATGATTTCTTTTATCAAGGCTTTTGCCACAGTTTTTGCATCTGCATGTTTGGAAGGGAAAGCTTCCACCCATCGGGAGAACACATCGACAATTCCCAAGCAGTATCGGTACCCTTTAGATGGTGTTAGTTCAATGAAGTCCATTTGAAGATGTTCGAATGGACCCATTGGGTTAGGTGTGACGGCGGGACTTACCCGAGTACCTTTACCTACGTAAAATTTTTGACATAGTGCACAGTGTCTGCAGAATTGCTCTGCATACGTAGAGAAGCCTACGGCTTCCCAATGTCTCTCGACATCTTGAATCATGGCATCCTTTCCGGCATGGTCCAGGCCATGTGTGATTTTTGCCATACCTGGAAAAGAAGCTTTTGGAAGGAAAGGTTTGTTATTTTGCTTGTGAGTCCAGACCCCATCAGAGAGGGATCCTTCTTCGGACCATTTTCTGTTTTCTACATCCGTGGCTGCACTCTGTAAAGAGATTATTTGATTATAAGCATCTTTGTCATCTTTCTGTTGAAATAAAAAAATTGGTGTGTTATTGTAGGCAGCCTGTTTAGCAAAGTAATCAGCCAGGTCGTTTTCTTTGCTGACAGGATCTTGTTTCCCAGTGTGGGCCTGGCATTTAACTATTTCCAGTCTTGATGATTTTATTATAGCTTCGAGGAGGGATTCGACTAATTTCCGATGTTGGATGGGCTTACCAGTACTGGTTTTAAATCCCCTTAATTTCCACAATGCTCCATGATCATGGCAGACTCCAAAAGCATACCTGGAATTTGTATAAATGGTTCAATTGTGACATTAGACAGAGTACAGAGTACGTTTTGATAGTGTATTGCCCTAGCAGTAGTGAGATGTGAAGTTTTGGCCTGTACTAAAATGGAGTGTACGACGTGAGGCACCTTTACTGATAGGGGGCTCATGAGCACTACATCTGTACTGGCTAGCACGGCTTCTGTTGTGGCTGCTACTGCTCTGAGACAGGTTGGAAGTCCCGCTGCCACTGGATCCAGTTTTTTCGAAAAATAGGCTATTGGCCTTTGTTTTTCTCCATGGAGCTGTGTTAGTACTGCATTCATATATCCCCCCTTTTCGCCCACGAACAAAGTGAATGGACAATAATAGTCAGGGAGCCCTAACGCTAGCGCAGAGAGTAATGCACTTTTTAAATCACACAGAGCCTTCTCAGCCTGCTCATTCCATTGTATGCGGCCAGAAAGAGGAAGGTCAGCAGTGTTAGCTAGACTTTGCAAAGGCTGTGCTCTTTCAGAAAAATTTAAAATCCATTCTCGACAGTAACCTAAAATGCCCAATACAGACATAACCTGTTGTTTTGTGACCGGTCTGGGCAGGTTTTGAATAGTGGTTATGCGGTCTTTTGACAGAGCTCTGGTACCACAAGTGATGTCATGCCCCAAATATTTGACAGTGGTTTGAACTAGCTGCAGCTTGGCCTTAGAAACCTTGTGCCCATTTTCTGCAAGATACTTGAGCAATAATTCTGTATCTTGTGTGCATGCTTTCTCTATTTCACTACAGAGTAATAAATCGTCGACGTACTGTATCAATGCACTTCCCCTGTCAGGCCAGAAGCCTTCCAGGTTTTGGGCAAGTGTTTGGCCGTATACACAAGGAGCCTCTGTATAACCTTGTGGCATAACGGTCCATGTCCAACGGCGGTTTTGAAAAGTAAAAGCACACCAAAACTGATAATCAGGATGTACAGGAATAGAAAAGAAATAATAACTGAGAAATAACGTGCAGATGGAGGGATTGTAGATTAGAATAGTGGAAGGATTAGGCACGATCGGTGCTCTAGGAAAGATAGCAGAATTGACTTGTCTGAGGTCTTGGACAAAGCGCCAAGAGCCATCAGCTTTCTTTACTGGCAAGATAGGAGAGTTTACAGGAGAATATTTAATAGGAATTATAGCCCCCTTTTCAACGAGATCTTTATGTACAGCAGCAATTCCGAGTTCAGCCTCGGGAAAGAGAGGATATTGCGCACGGCGAGGACGGAAGGAGGATTTTGGAAAGATTACTAGAGGTTCACAATTTGCTATTCTGCCAAAATCATTTTTCCCTTGAGACCACAGTGTATCAGGAATCGAAGAGAGCCATGGAATGCTATCAGTTTGCAGTGAACATAAAGAGAGAGACAGGTGACACAGGGAACGAACAACTGGCAGATCAATCTGAATTGCTACTTTAGTAACTTGATGGTCTGAGGTGTCAAAAATACCTGGTGCATCGTACAGCCAATCAGTTCTATTTAGACATTTTTCAACCCAGTCCCCAATTTCAACCCAGCGAATGGTGTTACATTTAGCCAGAGAGACATGGGGCACTGAACCACCTAGATAGAAAATACTTTGTGAACATGTGAGGTAAACTGACGCAGCAGCTTTAGTAGATGAAACAAAAATACATGGAATGTACAGAGTTTCAGGGCATGTGCTAAAGGAAAGAAAAGATTCTAACCATGGAGTGTCTACTTCAGAGGGGAAATATTGGGCAGTACAATGCAGGGTGTCCGGGACTTGTAAGTGGGGAAATAGGCATGAGGGGAAAGAATGAAGGGCTTTCATGAGGAGGGTGTGTGGTGAGATGTCAAGGGTTCATGCAGCAAAAGAGGGCCTGGGGTGTGTAGTTTGGCATAGGAGCTTAGGAATAGAGCAGTAAAATCCTTGTTTAGTTAAAGAAATTGAGACTGACAATTTAGTCATAAGATCCCTTCCCAGCAAGTTCACTGGGCACAAATGATTTAACAGGAAACGATGAGTTAATGGAAAGCTGTCGGTGCTGAGTTGCACTTGCAGAGGCTTTGAAACTAGTAGCGTGTGTGGTTGTCCTGAAGCAGTGAGAACCTTCACAGTGTCTTTCGAGGCAGGGACCTCCAACAGCGATAAAGTGGAGTGCGGGGCTCCTGTGTCCACAAGAAAGACAGTTTCTTTGCCGTTTACTATTAAAGTCAATAAAGGATCAGTATCAGCATTACAAGTAAGCAAAGGAAACTGGAAAAAAGTGGCTGGTGGTCCCTGCTAATTCCTAGGACCAAGGAATGTCATTGGGCTCAGGGAGAGGAGGTGGCGGAGGGCGCCTGTGTGGGCAGTTGCGTCTGAAATGTCCAAGTTCACCACAGTCGTAACAGGCATATGATGCTGGCGTCTGCTCCAAAGGGTCAGGCATCTGAGCGAAAGGATTATTAGGGCTTGATAATTGGAACCCTCGTCCTCTCCCGCGCCCTCGCCTTCCAAAGAAATTTCTGCGTCCTCTCCCCCTAGCCGGATCAGTTCCACCAGTATAGTAATATATTTGTGCAGCCAACAGTTTGGTCTGTGTGTCTGACTTTCCCAGCCTAATGCAAGACGTGCAAACTTTGCTTTGAATATCACTTCTCAGTCCCGAGACAAAAGGAGGCACTGCAGCACGAATTCTATCGTTTTCATTGTCTAGCCCAGAGTGATTAGCCATCAGATCTTGCAACCAGTGAGCCCATTCATCCACTGTCTCGTCTTTTTCTGCTTAGCGGCTGAAATTAGTGACCAGTCTGTGCCCTTTTTATATTTTTCTACCAGGGCTCCTTTCAAAGGCTCCCACTGGTATCGGGAAAGAGCTTCATTCCAACGCCAAGGGGCACCATTAAGATCACCGTGATTTACAGTTGCCCATGTGGTGCCCAGCTTTCGGCAGAGCACCTGTGTCCACTCTGCAGCATTTGGTTTGTACATGTCATCAGCTGCTGTAACTGTTGCACAAATTTCAGTCCACTGACCGTTTTGGGGTCGGGCAGTTTAGACACCACATCCTTTAATTCTTGAATATCCCAATTGTGGTGAATCATTACGGTAGTGGGATTATTATTGCCTGGGGGCTGTGCGGGATCATGTCGGGGGTTTGGGACTTCAATGAGGGGGCAAGAGAATGTTGGGCCAGAAGGTTTAGGAGAGCCAAAGGGGGAAGTAAAACCGCCCATAGGTTTAGAGCGGAGGGTCTGACTTCTCGTGCGCTGGGAGACAGATGACTCTTCTGGTTTCTGCCATTGCAACCCAGTAGCACCTTGTGAATGATCTGAATCATCTTCCTCAGGGTCAATATGTGAGGACGGGTCATAATGATATTGTTCATCGTAAAAACTTGCTCCAGACGGTTCGTCTTTTAACTGGGGTGCAGTTGGAGGAGGGGTGCAGGAGGTGGAATCGGGGGAGTTTGGTAAGGAGGGGGTGGACAGATTACGGGGTATAGGGGGTCTTTCTTTTCGTTCTTCTTTCTTTTACTTAAAGGCTTGAGCTCTGTCTCTACCTTTGTTTTCTGCAACGCTAGCAATAACTTTTCCTTTTCTTTCTGTGTTTTGACCTCAGCAGCCAGCAGCTCGTTACGCTTCTGCGCCGCTTGCAAGATCCTATCCTTTATCACCAATTCCCATCTATCAAACATGTACATTCGATACGGACCTTTGTTACAACATCCTTGCGCATTTCTACATTATATTTTCCTTATTTCTTGTATTTCTGATACGTCCACAGTCCCGTCTATCGGCCATCTGCCACCACTCTGTTTATTCCATTTTTTACATGCTTTCTTAAAGTCTAATCCGTTTTTCTTTTCTATTAATTTCCTAGGTGAACCCCCTTTCGGACCCGAGTGAAAGCTCGTGTCCGAGACACTTTCCAAAAATAATCCTTCTAACAGAGACTTTTGATTTCCCAAAGGAGTCTCTTTGACCGGTTTACTATTTTGCTTTCCCATAATGAATGGCACTGGATCACAGTAGAACAATTCAGCCTTCGCAGCGTTCTGCTCCCAGTCCTGTCCCACTCCCGGATTAGTACTCAAGTGGTTTCGTGTCCGTTGTTTAGCAGAATCGTACAACAATATTCAGCGTGGAGTCCGGAATACAAGATGTGCTCAACACCAATTCCTTCGTCAGACGCCTCCTATGTGCCAAACTGCTAGTGCATGTCTCCACCACAGAGCAACCCGTAGAAGCAGGATTATGACCAGACATTAGGAACAGAAAACTCGTCCACCCACTCAGTGTTATTCCCAGACACTCAATTCATATACTATGCTTTTCTTACTCCCATTCCCCTATTTAATAGGAGTGTGCCACTCACCCCTTTCTATCCCACTTCCCAGGGAGTAACTTACTAACATACTTGTAGTATCTTACACTTTCCCCTGGGGGACCCAAGTATTATTCCCTATTTTCCAGTTACCATCCACTACGTTAGTGATACAGTATTTATTTTCCTTAACTTCCCATAAACCGGTCAAATCCCTGAGCTACTTCATTCACTCAATCGGACTCCCTCGGTCTACTCACCAAGAAATTCGTGACCTGCTAGGGAAATCCCAGTTGGTTCGACCTTCATATTCGGTCAGTGGAGGCCAGGGACTTCTCACATAGGATATGCCCGAGGCAGGCCAGTCCTAACTTTTGCCGGAGCTGGTCCTTCCGACCCAGCCGGAGTCGGTCCTTTTACCGGTCCTCTGGACGATCCCGCTCGAGGAGTCACCTGTCCGTCTCCGCCCCACGTTCGGGCGCCAGAAAACTGTGGACGAAGGTTCAAACAAATAGCATGCAGACACCAATTCTAACAAGCAAAATCTTTTATTTCTGACTTCTTGGTGAGCAGAGTGGCTTTTCCTTACAGAGAGAAAATGCAAGGAAGGCCTCCGACAAGGGGGGTTCAGCTGCATTTATATCAAAATCTTTAAAGAGAATGGTTAGAAAAAAATAAATCAGTTTCACTCCAAGGCCACAGAACATTCTTTACAAAATTTGTTGATACCAACGGAAAGCATAAATTCTAGTCTCATATTATGAATGAAACTTATCAGAAAACTTGTCATATGTTTGAGATCTTACTTGGACGATAATCTAGACACTGCTGAAGCAGCTGGGAAGAGTCAAAAACTGCATTCCACAGCTGGAAGCACATTTCTGTTAATAATAATACCTAGCCACACATAGAACATGCAGATTTTCATACAGAAGCTAGCAATAGATTTTAAATTCCATTCCACACATTCTAAATATTTCAGTTAAGAAACGACTATGAACTCACTTGAAACAGCATGTCTTATACACCGTGGAATACAAAGTACACACCCAACATCAATCTGATATGAAGAAGGAGAAACATTTGCAGTGGCATGACATGATCGAGCCACTAGTGAAGAGGAGCAGGGGCTGGTAGCTCACTCACAAAGTTTTCACAGAATGATGGGTTTCTTTGTAAATATAGAAGGGCCAATGCAATATGGTCTTTGACCAAGAATGAGGCGCCTGTTATAGGAAAAAAATATGATTTGAGCAGAGCTTCATTTAAATGCCAGCACATGTATTAAATTACATAATCACACAATCACATGTATTCAATCACATGCATGTTTTGGTGTGTACAATTCTCTACACTCACCTAAAGGATTATTAGGAACACCATACTAATATGGTGTTTGACCCCCTTTCGCCTTCAGAACTGCCTTAATTCTATGTGGCATTGATTCAACAAGGTGCTGAAAGCATTCTTTAGAAATGTTGGCCCATATTGATAGGATAGCATCTTGCAGTTGATGGAAATTTGTGGGATGCACATCCAGGGCACGAAGCTCCTGTTCTACCACATCCCAAAGATGCTCTATTGGGTTGAGATCTGGTAACTGTAGGGGCCATTTTAGTACAGTGAACTCATTGTCATGTTCAAGAAACCAATTTGAAATGATTCGAGCTTTGTGACATGGTGCATTATCCTGCTGGAAGTAGCCATCAGAGGATGGGTACATGGTGGTCATGAAGGGATGGACATGGTCAGAAACAATGCTCAGGTAGCCCGTGGCATTTAAACGATGCCCAATTGGCACTAGGGGGCCTAAAGTGTGCCAAGAAAACATCCCCCACACCATTACACCACCACCACCAGGCTGCACAGTGGTAACAAGGCATGATGGATCCATGTTCTCATTCTGTTTATGCCAAATTCTGACTCTACCATTTGAATGTCTCAACAGAAATCGAGACTCATCAGACCAGGCAACATTTTTCCAGTCTTCAACTGTCCAATTTTGGTGAGCTTGTGCAAATTGTAGCGTCTTTTTCCTATTTGTAGTGGAGATGAGTGGTACACGGTGGGGTCTTCTGCTGTTGTAGCCCATCCGCCTCAAGGTTGTGCGTGTTGTGGCTTCACAAATGCTTTGCTGCATACCTCGGTTGTAACGAGTGGTTATTTCAGTCAAAGTTGCTCTTCTATCAGCTTGAATCAGTTGGCCCATTCTCCTCTGACCTCTAGCATCAACAAGGCATTTTCGCCCACAGGACTGCCGCATACTGGATGTTTTTCCCTTTTCACACCATTCTTTGTAAACCCTAGAAATGGTTGTGCGTGAAAATCCCAGTAACTGAGCAGATTTTGAAATACTCAGACCGGCCCGTCTGGCACCAACAACCATGCCACACTCAAAATTGCTTAAATCACCTTTCTTTCCCATTCTGACATTCAGTTTGGAGTTCAGGAGATTGTCTTGACCAGGACCACACCCCTAAATGCATTGAAGCAACTGTCATGTGATTGGTTGATTAGATAATTGTATTAATGAGAAATTGAACAGGTGTTCCTAATAATCCTTTAGGTGAGTGTATTTATTCTTGCATTTACATACATTGTGAAGTCTGCCGTGTCTGTGAAAACAGTGTAAGTGACCTGCATTCACTCACAGGTCACTCCATCCACATCTCACATATTCTCCTTTCCTCACGTACTGTAACACTGATGTCTGCTGTGCACTTTGTATACTGATAGTTTTGCTGCTATATCAGACACTTGCCATAATTTATGCAGAAATGCATCATGCCATGTTGGTTAAAGTACTGGAAAAATGCATTGCTGTTTTTGTGTTAACGTTTTAATAAAAATACGTGTGTTTAGGTCATTGTGAGCCTACAACCGGATGATTTTACATGTAGATTATATGACACAAGTAATGTGAGATGTTTTCATGGACATTTTGATATTTGCTGATGTACAATGTTGGTAACAATTGGTTTTTATAATATCAGAAACTTTTTTATGTCCGGTCTGCAGAAAAACATGAGATTCAATTTTTTTTCTCAGCTGTAAAAACAAGCTACATGGGGTAAGTAATAGATATTGAAAATAATATTTTTTTTTTTTGGGAGGGGGTGGAGTATTCCTTTAACAAAGAATTACAAAATGAGCACAAATAAGGAAGAGTAAAAAAAATTATCAAAATGATGTGGCTGAAAGGCATCCCAGCTATTGGACATGCACAAACCAGTGTGTTTGTTCGTGTCGGTCCAAAGCCCGTATAAATGGGGAGGATTATGTCAGGAAGGACATCTGGTGTAAAATTTTGCCAGATCAAAATATGGACAACAATACGCATTTCCATACCGAATCGATCGAGGTCTGGGTTAACAAGGGCCACCACCAGTACTGTAAGTCAACAGGGTGCTGGGAGAAATTGGGCCACTGTTGGCCAATGGAGAAGAAGAGGAGGGGAAAGGTGTGTCAGGAGGCAAGAGGAGAGGGGGAAGGTTAGGAGAGTGGAAGTGAGAGTAGGAACTTTGAATGTTGGCAGTATGACTGGTAAGGAAGGGAGAGAGTTAGCCGAGATAATGGAGAGAAGGAAGGTTGATATATTGTGCATGTGAGAGACTAAATGGAATGGAGTAAGGCCAGGTGAATCAGGCTTGGGTTCAAATTGTTCTACCCTCATTCATACTCTGGACGCTTTACTACACACAGTTCACAGTACACAGTAGAGTGACACGATAGAGGCACATCAGAATACAGTATAATGCAACAACGCTGACCAGCATTTCATTCACTAGTAGCAGACCATGCGTGGCCTGTATCAACATGCTTTTGGTGTGAATAGATGACAAAATGAAAAGTATAATTTCAAAGGGCACCAAGTAGCATAACATTAACACAAAAATGTAAGATATTTCACCTTACAGAAGTGCAGAAACTTCAGTTATGACCAGGATTTAGACTCTGGCAGAAAAAAAGACTGGCCTCTAAGTAAGAATGCTTGCCTTTTTTTCCAGGTTATCAAATAAATAAGTTTCAGTTATGAATTACTTTAAAGAGACACTGCACTCAGGCAGCTTAGCTATTAGTTAAGCAAACATGCTTGCAGACCAGATGATTTTCTGGTTTTGTATACTTTCCTATGCTTGAGATGCAGAGAAGAAATTAAAGGCAGAAATTGGTCCTTAATTAATAAAGTGGTAGAAAATTAAATCCACAGCTACACGACTCCCTCAAGACCAACCCTGAAAACCCCCACTTTTTTTTTCCGAAGATTGCTTTCTGCCTTCACTTAAATGCTTGATTCACATTCTGCTGTGGTTCAGCTGAATTTTCTCACCAGGATTAGATGATGTCGAAACCCTGTAATTAACTTGCATGCTTTAAAGTATTTATCACAACACTATATTAACCTACGCATGTCACTCTTAAACCTTTGCGAATGTGACTTTTTTTAATTAAGTTTGACTTCTTTAATGTGTAACTAATAAACTGAACATTGTTAATGCAAATGTAGAGTGCTTGTTTACATACTGTGTTTGATTAATGCTCACATACCATATGCACATTGCCTGTTATTTCATTTGCCATACCGTATGCTTATTTTGAATTCCATTGCAAGCACCTATTAGTTCTGACCGTGTTCAGTTAAACACATTTTAAAACTTAATAACAGATGGAACATATTTTTTTAATTCACTGCTAGAATGTGATAAAACTAGACAACCCCCTGAAACTTTGCTTGTAGATGAAGACCTGCAGGCGAACTGTACACACAAAACATACTCGGCATGGCGAGGCAAACAGGAATGCTTCACATAGAGAGGGTACACATTTGGATAGATTTTTTTTACATTTATTACATTTTCAAGTTCAATACACAACCCTCTATGGCAGGGGTGCCCACACTTTTTTGACTTGCGAGCTACTTTTAAAATGACCAGGTAGAAATGATCTACCTACATTAAAAATGCTATATATACAGTACTTTATATATATATATATCATTTGAAGTCTGAATGACAATCTGATTGTATGGGTGGTTGCCTACCAGTTAACGCGTGTGGTTGGTCTGCAAGTCGGCAGACATCCGCCATGGGTGCACTCTCAGTTGCGAGAAGCAGATCATAGAATGTTACATAGTTAACTGTCAAATAATGCAAAGAGTACGCAACATTAGTTTCGTCCTATTTTGGGCTCATCAGGTGTACACGCTCCACTGCACTCCTCATCGGGGATCGAACCTCGGACGTCAGACAAACGCACTTCGATTGTGACATTGTGAGAAAAAACAATCCTCTTCCAATTCCACATCCAGCCCATACCCTCCCCAAACATTTTTTTTAAATCCCTTCCTTCCAAGAGGACACTGGGAAAATGATCTCTCAATTAATATATCAGAAAAGGAGTGGAAAGTAGCAATGCAGAGAATTCACTCGAGCTCCATATGTGCAAAGCATACAATTATACAACTCAAAATTATATATCGAGCACATCTGTCTCGACTAAAACTCTCAAAATGTTTCCAGGACATGATCCAACCTGTGAACGCTGCAAATTAGCTCCAGCCTCACTGGGTCACATGTTCTGGGCCTGCAAATTAACATTATTCTGGACAAAAATTTTAATTACCTCTCAGACAGTCTTGGACTCACAATCCCTCCTAACCCATTAACAGCTGTGTTTGGGGTTCTTCCAGAGGGGTTTAAAGTGGAGAAAGACAAACAAATTGTGATTGCATTCACTACACTTTTGGCACGCAGACTTATTCTGATAAACTGGAAGAACCCAAACTCTCCTCTTTTAAGTCAGTGGGAAACTGATGTGTTATATTATTTAAAATTGGAAAAAATCAAATACTCAGTTAGAGGATCTGTGCAGACTTTTTCAAAACATGGCAGGATCTAATCAGTAATATTTTGAAATAAGTTTATAAAGTACAGAGAATTTGTTGATTTAGGTATTTTTAAAAGCCTTAAATTTTACACACGTTTGGCTTGCTCTCTCTCTCAAGGGTGGGGATTGATCTGTTCTTAGCATAATTCTTTTTTTTTGTAAAATGTGATTGCTATGTATTGATTGTAATAAAATTAATAAAATAAAAAACCCTTCTTTAGTCGATATAAATTGGAAGGCTAACTAGATCACAGCCGGAGTAATTGCAATAGCTCGTGCGTTTGATCGTGTGTGCAGGATGACCAGTGTGTTAGAAGAAAAAGAGATCTCAGACTGGCTGCCTTGTATGTCAATCAAGTGGCAAAGGCCATAGGGAGGATAAATATGATAGACTAACATTAAAAAAAAAAAAATTTGAATGCAACGTGATCTACCTGCACTACCTAAGCGATCTACCGGTCGATTGCGATCGACGCATTGGGCACCCCTGCTCTATGGCATATGACATGCCAACATAACAGCTGTTTTCTCCTTTGTTGGAGAATCCATTGTGTCTGGGTAGAGAGTCGCCATTGTCATCGAGGGTGGCAGAAAGGCTTTTTCACACTTGAATATTTTTTACAGATATTTACTACTTTTTATTTTTTTCTTTCTTTTCCTACTGTAATGTTGTCTTTCTGTCCAAATGACTAAGAGATTTGAGTAATGAAAGCATATCAAGAATGGAAAACTTGGGCAAGACGAACATGGCCAGATTCAGATGCCTTGTTCTTCTCTAACTGTGTGGTACAACATCCTGGTATCAAACGAACGTTTAGGGTCGCTGTTTACTGTGTTATCCTAAACTATTGTTGCCTGTTGCTATGACTGCCATTAGCTAGCTAGCTAGCTTTAGTAGGCTCAAACAGCAGCATTTACTGTGCTTAAACTATTCAGCAGAAAAACTAGCATATTAGTGAACATCCCACTGATTCAAGCATGGTCAAATATTCATGTAGTTTCGTGATCAAGAGTGCTTAGACAAATCAGTTATGATAAACAGTAAACTAAAGTGTACTGGCTTCATACAGGTCAGCAACCACCAAAAAAACAAACTGCAAACCAAATGCATATTGATCTGTTTGATTGTCTCATGGGGCTTCTGTGATCCTGTGCTAAACACGTTTCAAACATCGAGCAGGTCATGAGCTGCTTGAAAGAAATAAAACATGCAGGTTTACGAATGAGCTGCTCTCGTATGACGTTACAGATAATTGGAAAACAAAGGGGAATATCAAAATTGTGACAAGTAGTACAGTGAGAGGAAGCTGATACAGTAAAAGGTTGCTTCCATTCTTGGCTTCTCACAAGATGATTTACAGATATAGTACATACCAAAATTTACCACTTCTGGTCACTTCTGTTGCGGAAAACACTTAGCAATAAAAAAAGACGTCATCAATATAAATGAAATCCTAGGATGTCTTTTATTTATACCAACTAGTGGAGGCTCACTACATGCGCAGCAGGGCTCTCCATAGCAAGTCTGCTTGGTCTTAAGTAACCTGGTCCTGTAATCACTGAGGTTCAGTTACATACAGTATACTAGCTAGTAAATATGTCAGTCCCCCCAATGAGCACTCAGATAAAAGATACATTCCTGCAATACCCCACTGGCCTGCCATTAAATAACATCCAAGGTCCCGAAATAGTTAATCATTGAAAGTCTTGTCTAAACATTTGGTTTACAGATCTAAAAGTGAAGACATTTTAAAAGCAGCCTATCAAGACTGATCATTATGAATGTGAAATGCATTGCAATATTCCTAAACAACCTGTGGACATATCTTTCAATATATGCAGCATATACAGTATGTAGCTTAAATATGTACTGTCATGTGTGTCTGCATGGAAGACAGTTTAAGGGCTTAGCTGATGATAATTCTCCACCAATCCAGGGAGTGGTGCTCTCTAAGAAGTTCTCTCTTTTCATTCCTCTGCAGACTGAATATTAACAGCTCTCCTCCGCCAGCCTCATTTCTGGTGTCCGTCCACCTGGATCTGCCTCTTCCTGCCCAGATGCCATATGACCAGAAGAACCTCCATCTTGGGCAGCCTTGATAAGAGCTCAAGTCTGAGAAGACTGTTTAGCATTTTTTCATGTGTTTCTTTTGAAATAATATATTCAGTTACATGGGGTTTGCCTCACTGTGCCCGAAAACACTAACAGTTTGTCTTTACTCCTTTCAATACTTTTAAGACTGTATCAGAAATAAATATTTCCCTTAAGAAAGTATATTGCAATAAGCACATTTCTAAACATTTGTGTATAAGACATGCAATGTATTGTGTGTCCAGACCCAAGACGGATCATTCATGGCTTATGTTTTTACCAGAAAAAGCTAAACACAGTCTTCCAATGTATTTTTAACTGCTTGTAACACACTAAAAGTAGTTCAAGCAGGCACTTCATCAGTGTATGTAGCTTTGGTTTAAAACCATATTGCTTATTTATACTTGGTTAATAATTTAGTTTTTAATAAATTAGTTTTTGTGCTTTGTCATAGTGTGATTTGGTGTAGAACATATTTCAATATAAGAAACACCTATAAGATAATTTTTGAAGGACATTTTCATTGTCAGGCTAATATATGTTTAGACTATGCTGCAATATAGAAAAATGACAGCCTTTATTAAAATGTAAACTGTAAAATCTATTGTACACTATACTATAAGTCGAATTTACATCTCTCTATTATAAAAAAATTGTAATAGCTCCCTAAAATATATATATTATTCCTAGCATTTTATTTTATTTTCCAAAACCACAACATTAAAATGGCATTGAACAGATCAAACCTATTATAAAAACATACCAAATAGTACCATCTACTTCAATTTAATTACAATGAAAGCAAAGGAAAAATAAAAATACAAAGAAAAAACAATAGCAGAAAAAAAAGACAAAAAAGATTCAACCCCCACCCACAAAAAAGAGAAAAAGCAAAATGAAAAAAAAGAAACAAAACCACTCTATCTTTTTTTAAGAGATTACAAAATAGTTAATGATGTGATGATGCCCGGCCGGGACGCTCCTGCTGCATATGTTCCGGGAGAGCAAACATGGACAGTTCAATACCTCCCCGGGACGCTTGGTGGCAACCTCCTGGACTGACGATGATTTCCCAGCCTCCCGCCTGGCTCTATGGGAGATGGTCTTCCTTCCTGGGTGGGAGCTGGGGTGGCCACTAGGGGGTCTTCAGCCCCACCCCAGAAGTGCAATTAGTCTTCAGCCCCACCCCAGAAGTGCAATTAGGACCAGGTGGTCAAGCACCTGGAACGCTTCTGGGTGGGATATAAAAGGGGCCAGCCACTGCCACTCAGGGGCCAGAGTCGGGAGGAGGAGGACTAAGCTTGAGGAGGAGTGGTGGTAAACAAGAGAGTGTTTTGGTGCTGTTGAATTGTGTTTTTGGGACTGTGTATTATCTGTGAGTCACGGGGAAGACATGTGCCCACAGGGGAAGAAAAATAAAAAGCCTGTGAATTTTGTACTTGCCTCTGCGTCAGTCTGTACCGGGTCGGGCGCTTATATAGCACCTTATTACAGAATTTACAGAGTCAATCACGGACCCAGCAGCTTATCCTTAAATAGTATTAATGGATTCTTGTCATGTTCTGAAAGAGTTTTGGACATCTCCTTTAAGAGAGAAGTTCATTATTTCTGAAACATTTTATTGAATTTATTAAAAGCAAGATAACATTCCATACAAGCAAGTCAAACCTGACAAAACTAAATTTAAATCAACCACCACCCAAGAGAGCTAGGCCAACAGACAGAGTAAAACTTTAAGGGTATACAAAAAAAGGGAGAGAAAATCCTTTTCCCCAATTTAAATGCTCATTCTAATATGTTATTGATTAGATCCCGCCAGGTTTTGAAAAAGTTCTGCACAGATCATCTAAGTGAAAATTAGATTTTTTCCAGTTTCAAATAATTTATAACATCAGTTACCCACTGAGTTAACAGAGGAGAATTAGGATTCTTCCAGTGGAGCAAGATAAGTCTACCTGCCAATAGTGTAGTAAAGGCAATCACAGTTTATTTTGTCCTTCTCCACTTTAAGACCATCTGGGAGTCCACCAAAAACAGCTGTAAATGGGTTAGGAGGGATTGTGACACCAAGGCTGTCTGATAGGGATTTAAAGATTTTGGCCCAGAATGATGTTAATGTTGGTGCAGGCCCAAAATATATGGCTCAATGAGGTTGGAGCTCGATTGCAATGTTCACAGGTTGGATGTTGCCCTGGAAACATTTTGGTCAATTTGAAACGAGACAGGTGTGCTCGATAAATGATTTTAAGTTGAATAATTATATGATTTGCACATATGGAGCTCAAGTGAATTCTGTGTATTGCTACCTTCCACTCCATTTCTGAAATGTTGAGTGAGAGATCCTTTTCCCACTGTACTCTGGGATCTTTGAAACGTTTTTATATTTTATGGGAATGCTCTCTGATACTCTTCAAGACTGATCAATATTTCTTTTGGTATAGAAATAGGTGGGAGGTGAGGAAAATTGAGCAAATTTTGTTTAGCAAAGTTTCTAATTTGGAGGTAGTGAAAGAATTGTGTTGATGGAAAATTAAATTTAAAGTGAAATTGTTCATAGGATACAAAAACCTCTAAGTGATTTAATCCCGTATGTTTTCCACACATTAAAAACTGTGATTGAGAGGGTGGAAAAAGGTGGTTATCATGAAAAGGTGCCACAGATAAAAGCTTCTATAACTTGACTATTTCTAATTTGAAATGATATAGAGCATCTCTTACCTGCTGAGTTATGAAGGTGGGTTGGGATTCTTTCATTTGGGCAGGATAAGCCTGCATGCTAATAGTGTGGTGTGGTCCATAAAATTTGAATACTCATTATAATAATAATAATTCTTTGCATTCATATAGCACTTTTCTCACTACTAAAAGCATTTTACACAGTGAGTGGGGAGACACTTCAACCACCACTGATGTAGAGCTTCCACTTGGATGATGCGACGGCATTCATTTTTGCACCAGTATGCTCCCCACACATGAGCTATTAGTTGGTGAAGTGGTGTGAGAGAGAAACAGCCTATTAGAGAGGGAGTGTGATTAGAGGGCCAAAATGACTAGGCTGGGGTGGGCAATTTAGCCAGGACATTGGGATACACCTGTCTCTTTACGAAGGATGCCCAGGGATTTTTAATGTCCACAGAGAGTCAAGATGTCAGTTTCATGTCTCATCTGAAGGACAGTGCCATTTTACAGCACAGCGTCCCTGTCACTGGGGCATTAGGATCAACTTTCAGACCAGAGGGTAGGCGCCACTTGCTGGCCTCAACAACCCCTGTTCAAGCAGCAACCCAAGCATTTCCACCGTTCTTCAATCCAGGTACTGGCCGGGCTTAAACATGTTTAGCTGCTGGTGGATGACCTCTTATTATACACTTTAATGCCATCAGGAAGTACACGCATTTGAAGTGATTGGAGTGTATTTAAAACTTTGATAAGATTACAAAATTACATCTTGCCTGAAGAAGGGGCCTAAGTTGCCTCGAAAGGGTTATCCATAAAGTCCAAGTAACAGTTTTATTTGTGCCGACATGAGAGAATCATTTGGCAGATAATTGGGCACACAATTATCTGTTATTTCAGTACAGAAAGACAATGAGGAAAGCATCATGTATTTCACATAGCTCTCCAACTCATGTCATCACTCATGTTTTTCAGCCTGGGTCCTAACTCTGCACAATGTGAATCTGTCATCCCAGTCTGAAGGAGGGTTACATATAAATAAAAAAAAAAACGTACACACACACACACACTATACTCTGAACACACACCAGAAAGACATATAAAGAAGAAAAAATAAAAAAAAGAAATCTTGACAGTCCCAGTGAGGAAATATGCAGGCACAATGCTGTTGGTATAAAGGAACCCCCCGTAGCGTTTCTTGACACACTTCTGCTGAGTAATTCATTGGCTGAAAGTCCTGTGTTAGTGTGTCAGAGAGAAGCATTGTTCATAATGGCACTCAGTTCTGTTTTAATTCTCTCCTTAGCTACGACCTCCAAGGGGTTGAGTGCCTCCTATAACTGAGCTTACCCTTTTAATTACCGTATATACCTGCGTATAAGTGGGGTCGAAAAATTGATCGTAAAATCAGACCCCAACTTATACACCCGTTTAAAAATACGACATTTACAATTTTTTTTTACATCTTCTTGCCTCCCCCAATCTGACATCAGTTTCTCAGACACATTGAATTTTGTTGCAGCAGCGCAGTTACCAATTTCTTTTGCAACGTCAACGACTGTTAATTTAAAACCAGGTTCTTATTTTCTTCTGATTGAACGCTCCGTCATAGATAAGGGATGCTCTTACGATAAAGGAGTATGAGGGTGTGAGATACAAAAAACACAAAACAGTGCAAACCTCGCTTAGGAATAGTGCGGGTATTACCATGTGGTCACGTAGGCACAATACATAGAAAAAAAGACAGTGTGCTCTGTGGTTACTCTCTCATTTGGGCGTTAGCATATCATAATCTCTTGGAACAGTAGCGTGAGTTTTCCGCATTTGACTTATATGACCGACATTATAAAATATTGGAAATTATACTATAAAATCAAGTCCCGACTTATCAGCAGGACAACTTATCCGTGAATATATGCAGTAGTTTGTTGAACTGGTGGGCCTCTCTTGAAGTGATGTTACCAGCCCAGCACACCACAGTATAGAAAATCCCACTGGCCATAGCAGAGTTATAGAAGATGTGAAGGATGTCACTTCGCACATTAAAGGAACACAGTCTCCTAAGGAAAAACAGCCTGCTCTGCCCTTTCTTATATAGCTCCTCTGTGTTCCAAGGTCATTCCAACCTCTCAGTAATGTGGACCCCCAAGTACTTGAGGGAGTGCACCACTTCTGCATCCACTCCTTGAATAGTCACCGGACATAAAGGTTATTTGTGCAGTGAAAGTCAATAACCAGTTCCTTTGTTTTGCTGATGTTATGATGCAGATAATTCTCTTTGCACCAATAAGCAAACTTCTCCATCTTGACTCCTCTACTCTGTCTCTTCCCCTTTATCAATACAACCAATAAGTGCAGAATCTGTTTCTTCAGGTAAAATTACCTGGTGTTATATTTAAAGTCTGAGGTGTACAGAGTAAAGAGAAAAGGAGACAGGACTGTTCCTTGTGTTGCTCACATCCATATCAGAAACACAGACCTTGAGCCTCACAAATATGGGGTCTGCCCAGCAGAGAGTCCCTTTTCCAGGGCACCAGAGACTCATCCACCTGCATAGTTTACCCCTTAACAGGGATGGCTGGATGCTATTGAAGGCTCAGTAGAAATCAAAAAATATAATCCTAACAATAATGCCAGCTTTGTCCAGGTAAGAATAATCATCTTCTTCTTGAAAGAAAAGAGCAACAGGCTTCGAGGCCTCTGGATTACTCCTGCCCTATTAAGGCACATTGAATAAAGGACACAAATCAGCCTCTGGTCAAGAGATTGGCCTGCAGCCACTGTTCCTCTCTTATACTGTTCTTCAACAAACAAGTGTGCTTTGTTTTAGATTAATAACGAACACATCCTGAAAGCGCACCTTTTTATTAGCAATTAACTGGACTACGTCGTATTACACAAGCTGTAATTCTAATATTTGTGCAGGCAAAGAATTAGTGAGCATAGTTTGACATAAAAATAGGCTCTAAAAAGACAAAGCATCCTCCTACCTTGGCAATGAACATACTTAGTTGCCATGTGGATTGGTGCGTAGTAGAAATAAGAAATGGAAATCTTTTGTCAGTGTCATCACAGCATGTCTTGTCTAAAAGAAGCAAAGGCACTGGCTTTTCATCCTCTGAGCACAGTTAACCAGAATAAAGAATACATTAATATGCCTTCAAAAGAGTTGCAAGTTAGATGCATTCGACTTCGATAAGACTGCATGCTAAATGTTATCAGCTTCTGTAGGAGAGTCACAGGAGACTGAGTACTGAAGGAGCAGAGAAATGTATTTAAATGGTTATGCGAATGTCAATCAATGAAAAACAACAGGAGTCTAGTGAGACTAGCTATCAGAGCAAAGTATAGAATTTTATCATTCCTCTATTCAGAAAAGCAGATTTGCATTTTAGTTGTGCCACTACAGGAAAAAGTAGATCAGGGGACTGGATTATTTCTGAAAATATCTAAGCCTAACAGTCAGCATTATCAAAATCCATTTTCTGTCCATTTTTGAACCTGTGTTTTCCTTTACAAGTTTGCAGGCTGCCTGGAGCCTATCTGTGTAAGGAAGGAAAGAACATGCTGGGGACACTGGTCTATTTAGGATGCACACTTGCCTGCACTTACTGGTATATTCAAACTCACTCATACTTTGTCAGTGTAGAGTTGCAGATCAATGTAACGTGCACATGTTCAATAAAAGGAGAGTACCTCTGAGAAGCCATTTTCATATATTTATGAATTTAGCAGGATAGACTCAGGATGAATGCTGGCTGGCTGAATTGGTTCTCCCATCATGCAGAGCAGATTCTTTTATCCATTAATATTATACTTGACTTGTGTGGTAAGCAGTATGGACTCTTCTTCATATTGCATCTTCAGGTGTAGCAAATATAGTTCAATTCAGTTTAGTCTCCAACGAGCACACTATAACAGCAGTTGGAACGTATCTCTCTGGTCCTTGATGGGTTTTATCTTTGTTCTGAGACACAATGCTGACGCCTAAAGCCCTCAGGAACATTAGTCAGATGGGCAGTATGGTGATCAATAACTTTAAAGTAGCTGAGTAAGGATTCTTAAAGTTTTATACTTGAGAGATAGAGGTTTGAAGATAAATAGGAAGAAGTCAGGTATATCTGTGGTTTAATGATGATCAGGATTTAAAAGTTAGTCTGCAGGGTGAGCAATTGAAAAAAGTGGATAAATTTAAATACCTAGGATCAATGGTAGCCTGAGACAAAAAATTAGATGCTGTGGTTCCTCCAGACCGCGAGGGGGTGTCCACCCTGGTTATGTTGGGGGCCTCGGGTACAGGGCTTGGAAGCCCAGCCCTGTAGGGACCCGTGGCCACCGCCAGGCGCCCGTGCCTGTAGAAGTCTGGAGCCCAGCACTTCCGCCACACCAGGAAGTGCTGGGGGGAAGAAGACAGTGGACACCCGAAGGGCTTCCGAGTGCGCAGCCAGCACTTCCGCCACACTGGGGTGTGGCTAGGACTGATTGCCGGGAAGCAGCTGGAGCCCATCCGGGTTCCCATTTAAGGGGCCGCCTTAGAGCTGGAGAGAGGACGGGAGGCGGCCAAAAGAAAGGCATAAGGACTGTGAGGCCTGGACAGTTGGGGGAATGGTGCGAGAGGCACTGGGGGTGCACGTGAGCACTATTTGTAAATATTATTATAAATAAACGTGTGTGTGGTGGAACTATGTTGTCCATCTGCCTGTGTCCGGGTTCAAGTTCACAATGGCGCCCAACGTGCGGCCAACCGTCTGATGCAAGACGGGGCCCCAAATTAATAAATATTTTGTGAATGACCCGGCGCAGCAGTGGACTCCACACACTTGCCGCAGGAGCGGCCCGTGCACAACCCCGCGGGAGCGGTTTACCCCGGAGACCGCCGGACCGCAGAAAGGCTATTCCTGGGTGCGGAGGAGGAAGAACGGGCATCGCCAGAGCACAGCGGGCTCTGAGGGTCGCGCTGTCAGGAAGGACGGCCAGGCCGGCGTGGCGACGCAGAAGGCCACACCGAGGCAGGGACCTTGGAGTGACGGGATCCGGGAGGTGAGTACCCTGCCCTGCAGTAATCGGCCCTTCGGGGTTATGCTTACCTTGTTTCCTACAGGGAGGGACGATCCGGATCCGCGTCCATGGCAGGAGCACGCCGGGCCACGGGGTGTTGGCAGCGCGACGGTGGCAGCAGAGGAGGATGCGAAATCGGAGCTGCTGCGGCTCGAAGAATCACCGCAGCTGCGAAGCGGTGAGGAGGCACGCCACCGCAGCCAGAGCAGGGGAGAGAAGATGGCCGCGGGCCGGATGTCCCGCCCGCTGACAGGCACGGGATTGGCCGGTGTGTCTTGTGTGCCCGCCAATGATTGGATGGAGGCGGGACCAAGGAATGCCAGTCTCGTGCCTAGAAGAGACCCGATTGGGCCAGTGGGAGTGGCCCACAGGAGGCAGGCGATGAGTGGCGCTGATGGACAGGTAAGCCCACTGGCGTCTGTCTCTCTGTTTTTGCCAGCGACTCGGAGCGAGTCGGAGGGATCCCCTTGGCCCGCCGAGTCACTATTGTTACAGATGCTGAGTGCTCTCGCTGTCCAACTGGAGAAGCTGCAGGGGAAGGTGGTCACGTCGGAGGAGACGACGTATGAGACGGAGGATCGACGCGACGCTGGAGAGTACTGCGGGGAAGGTAGGTGTCGCCGTCCCCGTAAACCATAAAGGGTGATCTGAAGAAAAAAAGCAGCGACTTTATTAAGGAGGACCGGCTTCAAGTAAGCGATCCCCCCACAGCGGACGCGGCGGTGCAGACGACCGGCGGGCGAGGAGAGCGAGTACGCAGGTGCTGGCAGGACAGGGGCTGATGAGTGCCCTGGGTCCTAGCGCCCTGCGCTCCAAGCCGGCGGCAGTCTCCCATCGCTCTGCAGGGATGCAGATGGGACTGGATTTGAGCTGTTGCCATGCTCAGACCCAGACCGTCAAGGCGTCCAAGAGAAGAAGGAGGAACCGAGGGGTGAATGCCAGGTCCTCCGATAGGAAGGGGCGTCTCGCTGGGAGCGAGCGTCCAGAGGAAGGCCGTCCTCTGCGGAGGCAGAGGGAATCCCCTGGGCGGCTGGGCGAGCCGGCTGGGCGAGCCGCCTGCGAGAGCGGTCCCGCTGACAGCAAGAGGACGGGCATGGAACCTGCGACGGAGGACTCAAGCAGGCAAGTTGGGGGCTGTCGGAGGGGGGTGAGAGCACTGCCAGTACAGAGACCGACAGGACGCTCGGGGTGAGTGTCCTGGCAGTGCTTCTGGCCCTCCCTTTTCTCTTTTTACAGGTCCGAAGCCCCGACGAGCGCTGGAGCCAACGTCGTTTGGGACCTGCTCTCCTGGAACAGGCCGCTCCATGGGAGGGCTCCCCGCCGGGAAGCCGATGGTGACCCAGCTGGTGGGGACGGCGGGGGCGAGAGCGGCGCAGACCAGAGGGGCACGTTTGCGTCAGAGGGGGTGCCGAACCGAGATGTCCCAGGGTGCCGTGTTGGACCCTGGGGACATAGTAGGACCCTCTCTGGGGATGTGCTGCCCTTTCGGGGAGTGTCGCTCGGACCCACGTGTCTTCGCTAGCGGTGGGGCACTGTGGTCCCCGGCCGGGCTGGAGCCTGGCCGGGACGCCCAGGAGGACCGGAGGAAGGCTTGTGCCTCATCCAGACCGTGAGGGGGCGTCCGTCCTGGTTATGTTGGGGACCTCAGGTACAGGGCTTGGAAGCCCAGCCCTGTAGGGACCCGTGGCCACCGCCAGGCGGTGCCCCGGTGCCTGTAGAAGACTGGAGCCCAGCACTTCTGCCACACCAGGAAGTGCTGGGGGGAAGAAGACAGTGGACACCCGAAGGGCTTCCGAGTGCGCAGCCGGCACTTCCGCCACACTGGGGTGTGGCTAGGACTGATTGCCGGGAAGCAGCTGGAGCCCATCCGGGTTCCCATTTAAGGGGCTGTCATGAATGGATGTCGGGTGGAAGAGGACAGAGCTGGAGAGAGGACGGGAGGAGGCCAAAAGAAAGGCATAAGGACTGTGAGGCCTGGACAGTTGGGGGAACGGTGCGAGAGGCACTGGGGGTGCACGTGAGCACAACTTGTAAATGTTATTATAAATAAATGTGTGTGTGGTGGAACTATGTTGTCCATCTGCCTGTGTCCGGGTTCAAGTTCACAATGCATAGATAACCCAAACAGCATAAATGGAACAATTGGAAGAAATTACCAGGAGTATTATGGACATCAAAGAATTAAGGCGAAATTTAAAAGTAAAGGAGTTGGACTTGTCAATAGCAAGAGATGGACATCTGAGATGGTGCTCCACTGGCAGCAGCGTTATTCAGCCTTTTTATTATCTATCCAAGATATTCTGTATTTAATCAACCCAAGGGGAATCAAATACAGGTACAGTATATTAAAAACATGAGAAAGGATACCAAGTGGTCAGAAAGAAAAAGAAAATGTATCTAAAGTTTCAGCAACGTTTAAGCTGTTCTCAAGTTCAGGATGTGGCCTGCCACAAACTTAGCTGGAAGAGACTGGTGAAGGAATGGACCAGCAAATGTGGGAAGAAAACTGTAAGTGAGGCGGGCAACGAGAACTTGCCAATCTCAGGCGGGATTTCAAAACTAAGCATGGCCTCTTTATCCTTACTTTCAATTACTACTAATAACCTCTGTGAGTCAACAGTGTCTGCTCCAACAGGTTACGAAACTCCGCCATTGGAGCACAGAAAAGATGCCAACAAGCTGTCTGAGCTGAAGGTATTGATTACAGCTCTCAGGGTAAAAAGTAAATGATGCAAAGGAGGATATAAAGAAGATTATGGTGGAGACAGACAACATAAAAGACAAGCTGCTTCAGAATATAAAAGACCAGGGGCCTCATGTATAAATGGTGCGTATGCACAGAAGTGTTGCGTAAGAATGTTTCCACGTTCAAATCGCGATATATAAAGCCTACACTTGGTGTAAAGCCATGCACATTTCCACGGTATCTTATACCCTGTCGTACACAAGTTCTCCGCTCGGTTTTGCAGACTGGCGGCACCAAGCGTCAAAGCAGTGCTACTGTTCCTGCGTGGTTACCCTTTATTTCTTAGAACCACATTCCTGACGCGGCTTTATAAATACACTGAAACTAACCGCATATTGTTTATTAGTGTAATACATCTGATTGTAATTAACCTGTAACAATATAATGGTCCAGGGAATAGCCATAGTATTCCAAATACCATAACTGCTTTAGCGTTGTAACTCTCATTGCACTTTTTTTTCGTTCTTTCAGTTGCTCCTGTTAAGGGTTGCCACAACGAATCATCTTAGATAGATAGATAGATAGATAGATAGATAGATAGATAGATAGATAGATAGATAGATAGATAGATACTTTATTAATCCCAAGGGGAAATTCACATAATCCAGCAGCAGTATACTGATACAAAAAACAATATTAAATTAAGTAATAAAAAATACATGTAAAAGCAGACAATAACTTTAAATAATGTTAGCATTTACTCCCCCGGGTGGAATTGAAGAGTCGCATAGTTTGGGGGAGGAAGGATCTCTGTCACTGAAGCTACTCGTCTGCCTGGAGATGACACTGTTCAGTGGATGCAGTGGATTCTTCATGATTGACAGGAGTTTGCTTAATGTCCGTCGCTCTGCCACAGATGTTAAACTGTCCAACTTTAATCCTACAATAGAGCCTGCCTTCTTAACAAGTTTGTCCAGACGTGAGGCGTCTTTCATCTTTATGCTGCCACCCCAGCACACCACTGCATAGAAGAGGGCATTCGCCACAACCGTCTGGTAGAACATCTGCAGCATCTTATTGTAGATGTTGAAGGACGCCAACTTTCTAAGAAAGTATAGTTGGCTCTGTTCTTTCTTACACTTTGTCCTTTCTTTCTCCATATTACTCTCACTGCACCACTCAGAGTATTTATATCACTGCATCTGAGTGGGGAATCAGATCAGGGGAATCAGCAGCAGCTGATCGGAAAGAGAATTATCGGTATACAGCATCTAGCCCACTCTGCCTCAGCCATGGCAAAACGTGTCAAAGCCTTTCCTGTACAGACCTCGCGGTTCAGAAACAGTTTCATCCCAAGAACTATAAACGCACTCATTTTATTTATAAGTACAATTACCCCACTGTAAACTTGCACTACAGTTATAATATTACACATACTGTGCCACTTTATAAAGCATGTATTTACATATGATGACGATATCATTTTTAAGATGAAACGCAGCAAAATATGTTGATTATATTATACAGATACAACTTTAAGTTCATTTAAATAATCTGTATTGTTAATAATTAAATATGTGAGGACACGGTGCCGTAACACTAGCTAGTTCACGGATTGTTCCTGCTTTGCGCTGTATATTTGCTGAGGATGGCGCGACACTGGAAGGATAGACGGATAGAATAATTAAACACGTACTATGAAGATATTTCAATGTTCCTTAAAAGTTTTGAAGAATCGTCGTTGTAAGCTTACAGATGGCTTAATGTCTATTACAGAGCTGATTATGTGGCAATTGGGTATTTGGAGAAAGAAAAGTAAGGACAGGAATTGGAGGTTAGTACGTTTGAAAGAGACAGTACAGCTACAATAATTTCATCGAAGGTTGCACACAATCACGCACCATGTTCCCCTGTTTAATAACATGCTTTAACTCCTATCATCATGAAAAAGATATCATGTATAAATATCAGTATTTTAATTATTCAGAGAGCTGTAATATCACGAATGTAATGGATTCTGTGTCCTGTCGGAGAAAGAGAAAGAACGGAAGCACATAGTGATTCACACACATACAGCACATTTTAAGATGAAGTTTATGTTCTCGTTTAATGACAAAATAAACTACATGATTAAAGTGGATATTTCGAGATTGAAGTTAACATTTCGTGCTTTTTTTCCTACTCCTTGCCTTTTTTCTCACTGTACCCTAATAAGCTTCCATATGACACTCAGACGGTGGGCTATGTCTCGCCTTTTCATGGTGACTTTGATATGTGACAACTTCTTTTTTTATGTCGGGCACTGTGCGACTTTGTGAACTTGAGCTTGTTTCTCCAACATGCTATGTCACTTGATCAACTTCCTTTTGTTGATTATACCACTGTATAAACCAACAAATAGTATGTTTTTCTTTGCCTCCACTTGGTATTTGCTGAAATTCTTATATTTTCCCTCTTGCTTTTGCCATTGCTTTTTCACAGAACACTGAGCTTAAGGTCTATTTATATTGATTTGCATATTCAAAGAGGTGTAATTCTGGGAGGAGACGGGGCGGGACAGAAGGCGCACGCATGCTAGTTTTCACGCTGATCGGGATTTATGGAGCAGAAGAACATGGAAGTTGGAGTACGCATAGATTCCTGTATCTAGAATTTTCTGTGCGTAAGCACATTTCGGTTTTTGTGCTTACATCATGTTATAGTGCAAATTCTACGCAAGGCGTTATGCATGAGGCCCCAGGAGGTAAGTTTAAGTAATAACTTTGATGTAAACCTAAAAATAAATCTAGGAAAAAACGGATGAAAAAATAAAGGAAAATATAAACAAAATTGAGGATAAAATCAGAGTACTTGGTACTGACCTGGAATAAGTTAAGCAAATGTTTACGACTCTTATGAAAAAAGTAGAACTGACATCTGCCACCGACAAAAAAGCAACAGTAAAATCCAAATGCAAAGTTCTTTGTGATAAACTAGCAGCGTTTGAAGATAAATATAGAAGTAACAATATCAACAATATCATAATCAAAGGACTTCCTGAAAACTTTGAAGGTTCAAACCATGTGAAATTCATAGCTTAACTATTTTCCAAAAATAATAGGAGAGGACTTTAAACCAAGACACTGAGATCTCAGCAGCTTATCGCATATGTGGATCGAATGCCTCATAGCCTAGAAGTCTGATTGTCTGATTTGACAAACTATGGGTTAAAGATAATTTGATGTTGATTCTCAGACAAAAAGACGATATTTAAAAATAACTGTATTCATATTTTCCAGTGTGGAGACTGGCCCGGACACAGACAGGCAGACACGTTTATTTTCCCACCACACGTTTATTTACAGTAATATAAGTCACAAAGTGCACCACAAAGCCCCAAAGTCCTGGCCACACAATGCCTTACTTCATTCAGGCCACCTCCTTGCCTCCTTTCTTCCAGCTCAGTCCACTCCGCTCCAGACTCTCACCCTGAATGAAGGGAGGCGGCCCCTTTTATTATCACCCGGATGTGCTCCAGGCGGGTTCCGGCAATCTTCCACGGACACACCCCCGTGTGGCGGAAGTGCCGCCTGCATCCCTGGAAGCACTCCTGGTGTCCATGCTCCCCTTTACCCCAGCACTTCCTGGTGTGGCGGAAGTGCTGAGGTCCAGGGCTCCAAAGGCATGGGGCGCCACCTGGTGGCGACCACAGGCCCCTACAGGGTGGAGCTTCAAAGCTCTGTACCCGTGGCCCCCAAAGGAACCAGGGCGGTCCCCCCTAGATGGTCTGGGGAAGGCGCAAGCCCTCCTCCGGTCCTCCTGGGCGTCCCAGCCGGGTCGCCACCCCAGCCACCTCTGACACCAGATTTCTCTCTTTCAACAGCTGCCAAACAAGCTGCATTCCACAGCATTAAACAGCAATTACGCAAAGTTAAAATCAGCTAAACTGAAAGTGATTGTTGATGGCCAATTATATATCTTTAGCTCTTCTAAAGAAGCAGACAAAGAGTTAAATAGCCTGATTCCGACATCCTTTAAAATATGAGCAGGAGCCATATTGTGCCTGGGCAATGCAAGGAAGATTCTGCTTGCAAGTAGGTCTATCTTTAATGTAACATTTGCTGTAACTATACATTATATTTCCTCTTTGGCCTCTTTTTTCAGTTACCATACTGAAATTTATTCTATTAATTATATGAATATTTGGATAATGACTGAGTAACTGTAGTAAATGAGTGTGTCATTAAATTGAAATATTTTCCTCATCTTTTAGGAGAATGTTTAAAATCATACCTTAGATTTATTTTATCTGGACTGTACTATCATCTCAATTTTAATCCTTGTTCTTGCTTTGGATGTGTCCTGTCTCTTGGGTCAACACATTCACAAGCAGGAAGTTTGTAGTGCATAACAGAAAAAACTAACGCAGGTGAAGATAAAATCATTGACCATAAAAATATTGCCTACTCATTTAGGGAGTCCTTATATTTTATTCAGTTTAAAGAAAGCATGGCACAATCTAAGGATTTCTTGATGGAATTCAAATGCCATAGCTAGATACTCTTAGTGCAGAGAAACTGGATAAACCTATGACACTCTCAGAATTACTAGACACTGTAAACTCATTCCAAGCTGGGAAAGCAGCAGGCCCAGATGGCTATGCAGTGGAATTTTATAAAAAAAATTCAAGTGCGTTAGCTGCACTATTATTAGCGATGTTTATAAAAGCTACAGACAAAATTCTATCTCAACTTTTCTCCAAGCATTAATTACAGTCTTTCCAAAGAAAATAAGGACTTATTACAATTTACACCACATAGACCAGTTTCACTTCTGAAATGATGTTAAGATTCTCTCCAAAGTTCTAGCTAGAAAGACTGAGGAAGTGCTTCCTTCTGTAATATCACAAGACCAAACTGGATTCCTTAACAGCAGACTTTTAGCTTTAAACATTCAGCATCTGTTTATTGTAGTATACATAATCATAAAATCTAACACACCAGAGATCTTATTAATTTTGGACATAGAAAAAACCTTTGATAGAGTTGAATGGAACTGCTTATTCACCTCATTACACAAATTTGGTTTTGTCCCAAATATATGTGCCTGGATAAAACTATTTTATACCAGTTCAGAAGCATCTGACTTTAATAACAACTTGATCTCAAACTACTTCAAACTAGAACATAGTACAGGCAGTCCCCAGGTTACGTACAAGATAGGGACTACAGGTTTGTTCTTAAGTTGAATTTGTATGGAACATGTACATTATTTTAATAAATGCTATCGTTGACCGACTGTAACCAAGTGCTCTGCCAATGAATGATGGAGTTTCACCTCTCTCTGACCTTTTTATATTTTCTACTTTATTTTCCATGGTGATGGTTTTTCTCTTCTTCAATGTGTCACCAGCACTTGCATCAGAATTGTATTTCAGAGACAAAAGGTTAAGATGAGCTCTTCTGCACAGCACTGTACACGCTATCACAGCAGGAAGGCACCCCTCGTCAGCACGTCTGGTGTACTGACAAGAGACAGCTTCTTGCTATGTATATAACAGTACAAGCAGGCTTGCTATTGAGAATAAATGGGGGCAGAGAGGGGCGGTTCACCACCCGCCCACCACACAGTCACCTCCACTTGCATACAGTATGCTGCCTGCAGTTTCTTCCCACCGAGAGCGAACAGGGTGCAGTCAAAGGCGGGTAGTGAATCACCCACCACCGCCTGCCACCTGAGGCAAACTACAATGCTGCCCCCCGCCACCCAATTCACCCTCAGCGGCCTCCGTTCAGCCACAACTGAGTCACCGCTTGCAACATCACCAGCCACCCACCGAGAACGAACGAGGCAGCCGTTTGAGGGATACTGCAAGACTGTGTGGTGGGCGGGCAGTGAAATGCCCCCCTCTGCCCCATGCAGCCTCCGTCCAGTCAGGAGCAGTAGCTGCGGCGGTGTGGTGGGCGGGCAGCGAACCGCCCCATCAAGCCTGCACATGAGCGCTTGCCACCCTGTTTAATGTTAGCATCCCAAAAAAGAGAACTAAAAATAGTGCTCATAGCAACAATAGGACAAAGGCACACACACTGCCTTTACTAGCCTGTTAGGCTTTCATAATGACTCTACTCAGTTGAGTGAATCAAATTCAGGGACATATGATATATGGGGACACTGCTCCTGGTCTGACACCATTTCTGTCAGGGACGTCAATATTTATAGTGTGGGACGAGAAAGGGTGGAGGCTCAGGACAGGGCTTAGTTGCCCCTACCCAGTTCTGCAGAGGAAGAAAGAGATAATACAGTTAGTGTGGGTGCCCCCTTTTGCCCGGAAAGTTTGTGTAGTGTAACCATCAGTAGAGCCTGATGGGGGATATATGAGAGAGAGGGTTATATGACATAGTATACACTCACCTAAAGGATTATTAGGAACACCTGTTCAATTTCTCATTAATACAATTATCTAATCAACCAATCATATGGCAGTTGCTTCAATGCATTTAGGGGTGTGGTCCTGGTCAAGACAATCTCCTGAACTTCAAACTGAATGTCAGAATGGGAAAGAAAGGTGATTTAAGCAATTTTGAGCGTGGCATGGTTGTTGGTGCCAGACGGGCCGGTCTGAGTATTTCACAATCTGCTCAGTTACTGGGATTTTCACGCACAACCATTTCTAGGGTTTACAAAGAATGGTTTGAAAAGGGAAAAACATTCAGTATGCAGCAGTCCTGTGGGCGAAAATGCCTTGTTGATGCTAGAGGTCAGAGGGGAATGGGCCGACTGATTCAAGCTAATAGAAGAGCAACTTTGACTGAAATAACCACTCGTTACAACCGAGGTATGCAGCAAAGCATTTGTGAAGCCACAACACGCACAACCTTGAGGCAGATGGGCTACAACAGCAGAAGACCCCACCGGGTACCACTCATCTCCACTACAAATAGGAAAAAGAGGCTACAATTTGCACAAGCTCACCAAAATTGGACAGTTGAAGACTGGAAAGATGTTGCCTGGTCTGATGAGTCTCGATTTCTGTTGAGACATTCAAATGGTAGAGTCAGAATTTGGCGTAAACAGAATGAGAACATGGATCTATCATGCCTTGTTACCACTGTGCAGGCTGGTTGTGGTGGTGTATTGGTGTGGGGGATGTTTTCTTGGCACACTTTAGGCCCCTTAGTGCCAATTGGGCATCGTTCAAATGCCACGGGCTACCTGAGCATTGTTTCTGACCATGTCCATCCCTTCATGACCACCATGTACCCATCCTCTGATGGCTACTTCCAGCAGGATAATGCACCATGTCACAAAGCTCGAATCATTTCAAATTGGTTTCTTGAACATGACAATGAGTTCACTGTACTAAAATGGCCCCCACAGTCACCAGATCTCAACCCAATAGAGCATCTTTGGGATGAGGTGGAACGGGAGCTTCGTGCCCTGGATGTGCATCCCACAAATCTCCATCAACTGCAAGATGCTATCCTATCAATATGGGCCAACATTTCTAAAGAATGCTTTCAGCACCTTGTTAAATCAATGCCACGTAGAATTAAGGCAGTTCTGAAGGCGAAAGGGGGTCAAACACCGTATTAGTATGGTGTTCCTAATAATCCTTTAGGTGAGTGTATATTTTGTATTTCTTTCCTTTTTATTTTTGAAGGGATACTTTAGTTTTAGGAGGGCACTGAGTTGTGGTATGTGCTTCCTCACTGCACTTCACTCACAGTTATTCATTATCATAGGACAAAGGCAGAAAATGCCTGTTACCACTTCAGGTATTTAAGACAAGACAAACCCTCACACTGAGCCAGTTTGGGGGCACCAACCACCCACATTTTGTCTTTGAACTCTGAGTTAAAACATAAGTTCCTGGTAAAAAAAAAATCTTAAATGAAGGGAAAGCAGGTAAAATGCACAGCTGCCACCCCATCCGAAGATCAAATCAAGGCTCGCGTGCCTTAAGGTAGCAACAGGAACAACTTGGCAGCTGTTCTAACTGAAAATAATTACATTTTGCAAATTATAGCTTGACTAACTGCTATGTAATATCCCTTAAAGTTGCAATATTAAAAAAAAAATAGAATGTAAATTGTTAAGTTAGATCAGGCTTACCTCTGTTGTCCTGTAAGGGTCACTGAGAACCAAGAAACCAACTCCTGTTAGAACTTCTTAAACGTTTTTAAAGGAACACTGAAAACATTTTCAGGCTTCAGGTTTCTAAAGTGTGCACCAGTTTTTTGTCTTGAAGAATCTTTCTTTCTTAAAATCTAAATGCAAACTGTGCACCACCCTATCCCAGCTGCCTTCTAAAACTGAAATGTTCATTTTTAATCAATGACTGTTGGGCATAGTCACTGTCTTCATGTACCTTGCACATTCTTCCAGTGTCTGTGTGGGTTATCTTCCACAGCTCAAAGGCACGTTCATGTTGTGTTAATTGGTCACACTAAATGTGAATGTATGAGTATGAGTGAGTGGGGGTGTGTTTATGTGTCCCTGGCACCCACCATCCCATTTGGCCCACCTTGTGTCTGATACTGGCTGGTCAGACTCTGTTCCTCTCTTATGCTGAATTGTGCTAATCAGGTTTGAGGTATTCTCATGTTATTTCAACTTACTCATTCAACGTAGTGCCACATTGATGCTCTAGTAGTACATTAATTTAACCAGTGATATCCTGTGTTCTTTCTAGGTTAAGACATTAGTTTGCACAACACATAATCATGGTTATGGTGTTTTGCAAGTTGGGCACATACATACCTTGATGGACTAGAAAAACCCTCTCTCAATTTCTTTTTATGTTTACGCTGGCCATTGAGTAGGGAAAAGTCAGGCTGGGCTATGCATGTCTAAATTGTTTGAATAAGTATATCCACTGTCTCCAGAATCACCTTTGTCCAGTATAATATGAATATCCATGCATAGAATAATTGACTTCTCTTCCACTATATGATGTTGTTTGCTAACACCATAGTTGGTGTAACATATTTTGTATACTGAAACAGCCAACAATTTATTCCTCTTTGTATTTCGGTCTTTTTTTCTTGGGTTATTGACCCTTCCTTCTTAAGTATCGAGAAACTTCTGTCTCCCACCGACAATGTAAGTGCATATTATTAACTTTTAGGGGAAATGTTGTCAGATTCAGACAATTCCGGATCTTCATAAATATGACTATCTTCATGGAATATGACGATTAGAATCCAGTTTACTGTTCTAAATGTCTTTGATAAGCTGCAGATATGTTCAATTGGATGAGAATTATTGTCAAACAGATGTGTAGTGTAATTACAAAAATGTTAATGTTTTCATCACTACAGTTATTACTGAGCACTTGGAATCATATTTTCCTATTCCTTCTCAATATTAACTCAGTAGTAATTAACAAGTACACTTTTCAAACTAGTGAATAGCCTGACAAGAAGTATTGTGTGCTCCTCGCAATTACAAATTTGCAGAAAGCAGGCTCTCAGGACTCTCATTCACTCTCTGTGAATCGGTCAATTTACAAAGTAATAAATAAGAGATTTTTTTTCTTTCAGGTGTGTAATATAACTCAACTTGAGTTTATCATTTTTTTTCTTAAACATTTCTTAGATGACTCTTTAAACCCTTTCAGTAAGCACTTTTAAAAAATCTGTTGTAATTCCTCACAGGCTTTCTGAGATGTCACCCAAAACTTGTTTTGGTTTTGTTGGTAATTTTAACAAGTTGATATGCTTTAAACCTTTTTTTTTTTTGATTATTATAAATTTTTATTAATTTAATTACAATCCATACAAAGCAATCAAGTTTTTTTTTTTTTTTTTTTTTATTTATTAATTTTATTACAATCAATACATAGCAATCAAGTTTTACAAAAAAAAAGAATTATGCTAAGAACAGATCGATCCCCACCCTTGAGAGAGAGAGCAAGCCAAACGGTGTAAAATTTAAGGCTTTTAAAAATACCTAAATCAACAAATTCTCTGTGCTTTATAAAATCATTTCAAAATATTACTGATTAGATCCTGCCATGTTTTGAAAAAGTCTGCACAGATCCTCTAACTGAGTATTTGATTTTTTCCAATTTTAAATAATATAACACATCAGTTTCCCACTGACTTAAAAGAGGAGAGTTTGGGTTCTTCCAGTTTATCAGAATAAGTCTGCGTGCCAACAGTGTAGTGAATGCAATCACAGTTTGTTTGTCTTTCTCCACTTTAAGACCCTCTGGAAGAACCCCAAACACAGCTGTTAATGGGTTAGGAGGGATTGTGAGTCCAAGACTGTCTGAGAGGTAATTAAAAATTTTTGTCCAGAATAATGTTAATTTGGAGCAGGCCCAGAACATGTGACCTAGTGAGGCTGGGGCTTGGTTGCAACGTTCGCAGGTTGGATCATGCCCTGGAAACATTTTGGAGAGTTTTAGTCGAGACAGATGTGCTCGATATATAATTTTGAGTTGTATAATTGTATGCTTTGCATATGGAGCTTGAGTGAATTCTCTGCATTGCTACTTTCCACTCCTTTTCTGATATATTAATTGAGAGGTCATTTTCCCAGTGTCCTCTTGGATCTTTGAAAGGAAGGGATTGTAAAAGGATTTTATATATTGTAGAGATGGAGTCTAACTCCTTGAAATTGAGCAATAATTTTTCCAGCGTGGATGAGGGTGCAAGATGAGGAAAATCTGGAAGGTTCTGTTTAACAAAGTTCCTGATTTGAAGATAGTGAAAGAAATTTGTAGCTGGAATGTTAAATTTGGAACGTAATTGTTCATAGGATGCAAAGACGTTGTCTATATAAAGGTCTCTAAGCAAGTTAATTCCAAATTTTTCCAGATATTAAAACTGCATATGTTTGTGAGGGTTGAAAGAGGTGGTTCTTTTGCAGGGTGCCACAGAAAGAAGCTTCTCCGTCTTAAAATGCTTTCTACATTGGTTCCAGATTCTAAGTGAGTGGAGCACAATTGGGTTATTAGTGTATTGCCGATAACGTGTGTTTATTGGAGCACAAAGCAAGGAATACAAAGAAGTACTGCAGGATTTTACTTCTATTGCGGTCCATGCCTGTGTATGTTCTTCTATTTGTGTCCAGGTTCTTATCGACTGTATATTTGCCCAGTAATAAAACTGGAAGTTAGGTAGAGCCATGCGCCTTCTGCCTTTTGTCTTTGTAGGGTCGCTCTTTTGATGCGTGGATGTTTAGAATTCCAAATAAATGAGGTTATTGTTGAATCTAATTGCTTAAAGAACGATTTATTAATGTATATTGGTATGTTTTGAAATAAAAAGGAGCTTAGGAAGAATATTCATCTTAACAGTGTTAATTCTTCCAGCTAGTGTGAGATGAAGGGTTGACCATCTATGCAAGTCTTGTTTAATTTTTTCCATACAGACGACGAAATTTTTTGATAAAGAGCTTTATGTTTACTTGTGATGTTTACCCGAGGTATTTAAACTGTTCTGCAATGATAAAAGGAAGGGTGTCTAATCTAATATTATATGCTTAGAATTCACGGAAAGAGTACACTTTTATTCAGATTAATTCTGAGACCAGAGAGCTTTTGAAATTCTGTGAGTGCTGCTAAGACTGCAGGCACAGAATTTTCTGGGTCCGATATATACAGTACCATGTCATCTGCATATAATGAGATTTTCTGTTCCAGTCCTTCTCTGCTAATCCCCTTTATCTGATCAGTATTTCGACAATGTATTGCCAGTGGTTCAATGGCAATTGCAAACAGCAGTGGTGACAAAGGGCATCCTTGTCTTGTGCCACGTTCTAGTTTAAAGTAGTCTGAGCAAATGTTATTGATGCAAACTGAAGCTTCTGGGTTAGTATACAGTAATTTAATCCATGCACAAATGTTCGGGCCAAACCCAAACTTCTCCAAAATAGTAAAAGGTATTTCCATTCAATCATGTCGAATGCTTTTTCTGCATCCAATGATAATAATATTTCTGGGGTGTTTGATTTAGTTGGTGAGTATATTACATTAAACAGGCGTCGAAGATTTGAAGATAAGTGTCGGCCCCTAATAAATCCAGTTTGGTCTTGTGATATTATTGAGGGGAGCACTTTCTCCATCCTTCTAGCTATGATTTTAGAGAGTATTTTAACGTCGTTATTCAGAAGTGAAATTGGTCTGTATGATGCACATTGTAATAAGTCCTTATTTTGTTTTGGAAAGACAGTGATTAGTGCTTGGCGAAAGGTTTGTGGAAGAGATTGGTTATCTCTGGCTTCTGTAAATGTTGCTAATAGGAGGGAGCTAGCTGAGCGGAGAATTTCTTGTAAAACTCTGCAGGGTAGCCATCAGGGCCTGCTGCTTTTCCACCTTGGAGTGACTTTATAGCATCCAGTAATTCTGATAATGACAGAGGTTTATCGAGCTCCTCCACACTAATAGCGTCAATTTGTGGTATCTGTAATTTATCCAGAAATGCATTAGATTGTATATTGTCTTCTTTAAACTCAGTAGTATATAGGGATTTATAGTAGTCTCTAAAAGTGCACATTATATTTTTGTGTTCGATGATTTTATCTCCATTCGTGTTAGTAATTACGAGATTGCGTATGCACTTCTTGCTTGTGAATTTGTTGCGCTAAAAGCTTATTAGCTTTCTCTCCATGTTCATAATAATGATGTCTGGATTTGTAAATTAGTTGTTCGGTTTCTTTAGTTGTCAAGAGGTTTAATTCTGAATGTAGAGCCTGCCTCCTCTTATGTAGAGTCTCGCTTGGTAGTCTGGCATGTTCTTCATCTATTTTAGTAATTTCGCTTTTTATCTCTGCTACTTTCTTCGCTTCGGATTTATTTCTGTGGGAAAGATATGAGATAATCTGTCCTCTTAAGAAGGCCTTAAGAGTTTCCCAGAGTGTTCCTGCAGAGATCTCAGGGGATGTATTTGTCTCTAGAAAGAATTCAATTTGTTTGGATATAAATTCAGTACAATTCTCGTCAGCTAATAGAAGCGGATTGAGACGCCATCTGCGGGTGAGTGTATGGGGCTTAGTAATTTCAGCTCCAAGATCATCGGAGCATGGTCTGAAATAACAATAGCATCGTATTTACAAGATTTAATCTTAGGCAAGAAGTTATTATCTATAAAGAAGTAATCAATCCTTGAGTAGCAATGATGTACTGGTGAGTAGAAAGAATATGTTCTTGAATTTGGGTTTAAAAACCTCCAGGGATCTGATAAGTTGTGATCAGTTATAAACTTTGTAATTATCTTTGCGGTGTTAGTTGCGTTCCCCTGTGGAGGAAGTCTTATCTAAAAGTGGATTTAGAACACAATTAAAGTCCCCAGCCATTATAAGTTTATGAGTGTTCAGATTGGGAATGGATGCAAATAAATTTTGTATAAATTCCTTATCATCAACATTAGGTGCATAAACATTTATCAAAATCATTTTACAGTTAGATAAGTCTCCCATGACCATCACATATCTCCCTTCAGGATCCAATACTACATCTGATGCTACAAATGGTACTGTTCTATGTATGAGAATTCCCACCCCTCTAGTTTTCTTTGTAAAACTAGAATGGAACATTTGGCCAGTCCAGTCTTTTGCAGCCGGAACTGATCCTTACTTAGTAAGTGGGTTTCCTGTAAAAATACTATTTTAGCATTTAGACCTGTTAGGTGAGAAAGTACTTTCTTTCTCTTTAATTCGTGATTCAGGCCTTTAACATTCCAGCTTACGAAGTTAACTGTCCCATCATGGAGACACTGATTCTGAGTTTTTGGTGTCATATTATAGTCTTAACTGGAAGTGAAATAGTTTAGGTCTTAATTTCCTATTCCCCCAAGAGTTGTTGCCATGCAGCTTATTATTACGTTGATAGTTATAATTATAAAGATTGAGATGATAGATTAGATATAGATCAAGCCTGCTCTCTTTCTCTTCCCCTTAACCCCCACCCTCCCTTTTTGCCTCCCCAGGTGAGGCTAAAACCCACTTCATGCAGTCCCAGTCCTCTGACATACCCAGAGACAGAGCACGTCCAAAGCACATCAAGCCCCCATGCAGTGGCGCTTTAAGGTTAAAAGATAGAGATATCTGTTACCAATATAGTCTTTAAAAGAGGAAAAAAAAAAAAAAAGAAAAGAATTTTGCACTTAATATATATATATATATATACATATACACATATACATATATATATATATATATACATACATACATACATATAATCTTCATCAATTTTAGTGCATTAAGATGATATCCCCAGATAATAAACCCAGGTGATGGTGTTAAAGATGTGTCCAAAACAAGCATAACAAGTCTTAATGCAGTAATAGCAATAACAGCAAACCAAGGGTATGATATTGAACAGTCTCATTTAGGGTACACATGAAATAATTAGAAAAGAAAAAAAAAAAGAGGAGGAAAACGTAATTAAGCACAATAAAACACAAACATTTAGCCCTAGTAATACTAAGTAATGATAAGTAATAAGTAAGTAATAATAATATAAGAATATGAGAATATATGCTGATAAAAACCCGTATTTTAAAACAAATAGATCAGACAGTAGATTATTAATCCTAGCTTTATCATTTACCGCCATGACTCACAATTATGTATCAGAATAGTCCCGGATCAGCTTTCTTAACTCATTTTCTGCCTCCTCCTTGCTAGCGAAAACATAGAAATGCCCTGCCATTCCACTTTCAGTTTTGCGGATACAGGAGGCCGATTTGACATTGGCTTGCCGTAGCAGCTGTTTAATATTATAGAAGGCGGCGTTTGATAGCTGTTGCTGGAGAGAAGTCAGGGAAGACGCGAATTGGCAATCTTCATATTTAATATCTTCCTTTTTTTTCCTGAGGAGTTCCATCACCTCTAACTTAAATGATAATCGTTCAAAACGGACTATAAAAGATCTTGGTCGGGTCTGACGGTGTTTGATCCAGCGCTGTAAGCCGCTGCTATCTCAGATTCTGCTTTAAAGTCGCCCCCGATTATTTTAGAAAAAAGTTCAGTTGCGAATTTCACCGGGTTTAAACTTTCTCGATTCTCCGGCAAGCCTTCAATTCTGACATTATACCTTCTATTCCCATCTTCTAAAGCAGCCAGTCTGTCTCCAAGTTTTTCTCCGAGTTTTTTACATTCCGAACTGACATTTACTGCTCTTTCCTCGGCACTGGCAGCTAGATGTTCGGCTATTTCGATCCGATTCGTGAATGTCTCACTAAGATGCTCCAATCGATCAGCAAGCGTGCTCAGTTTAGCCGAGTTTTTCTCAATGCGCTCTTCAATTTTACCCAGCACCTGTCGAAGTTCACGCTGTACCTCTTGACGAAGCCTTTCATTTGCCTGTTGGATTTCCTGTCGCAGACATTCATTGGCCTGTTTCATCTCCTGTTTCAGTCTCTCATGTGCCTTTGCTTTCTCATTAGCCTTCTCGCTTTTCTTTATATCTTGCCTGAGGTCAGCGAGCAACACTTTCAGTTCAGATAGCTCAAATGTGCCTTCTTGTACCGTAGATGAAGCAGCAGACTCTGCTGAAGCCGGTGTCCCCGCTGCTCCAGTCCCGCGTGATTGCGTAACTGAAGCCGCGGACCTCCCGGCCTTTTCCAGTTTCAGGTAATCCTGCAATCAAGTTTTTACAAAAAGAAAAATTGAGTTAAGAACAGATCAATCCCCACTCCAATATGCTTTAAACCTGTACTGTATAATACATTCAGGTCTCTATTGTTGTTATTTTGAAAGTTTAAATAATCAATACTCCGAGTTCTTTCTTAAAATCCATCCTTGTTTACAAAAGGTGTTTTTCCTCAATATGAATATTGTTGCCTTCACAAATATATTCACATTATAACTTCTCCTTAATTGTCCCACATTTCCATGATAAAATAATCCTAGACAAGCTTAACTGCACATGTCTTTATTTTTATTAAGTAATATCTTTTAATCTGGTTTTGAAACTGCATGCAGAAGCACACATTTTCAAAAAAAGATCTTTTCTCATATTCTGTAACCATTTATCCTGAGCAGGACAGATTTTATATTTGATTTACTTAATTCTTCTTCACTTGCTAACAAGACCTATGAGAACTTAAGTTCATCCATTTGATGAAGCTGCACCCCCTCATCTGCTCAAGGCAAGCCACTTATTTCAGTGAATAATGACCTCTGATTCAGAGTTGCACATTCTCATTTGTACCTCCTTATACTTTTTCTGCACCACGTCTCCATGAAAGGGAGTTAGATGAGACCAAGAATAAATCACAGTCCACAAATGGTAGGGATTCAATTATTAGGCACCAAACCAGAGACTGTCCCATCCAGCTTGTGTAAATCATAATCAAACAATATGCCGGTCTAGAGATAATAACCCTTCCCATCATTGCAATTTTCAAGAGGTAAGTTAATCAAGACACCCCACAATATTTACCAACATTAAGATTTCCAATTGAATCCTGTAGCATAATGAAAACAGCAAAGGACCAAACCCTCCAGGTCGTGATTCCAACAAGTTTTTTGTCCGCTTAGAGTTTATCCACTTGTTTTAGGAGTTGCAGAAAATGCTTCATAGGTCTCCCAAGTTGAGGTAAATGTTTTCCATCCCAGCTAAAAGCAGCCTAGATACTGTTCTGCCAAGTTTTCTTGAGCTGTTGATTGGTTTGGCAGAACATCTTTGCGGTTGACTACAATCATTCTCTGTGGTCCTTGTAAATTTCTCCCACAAATGAACATTGATTTATGTTGACTTTCAGAAAGCATTTGATAAGTTACCAAATGAGAGGTTGGGCCTCAAGCTTAAAGAATTGGGCATCCTGGGTGTTGTGTGTAGATGGGTGCAAAATTGGCTCAGACATAGAAAGCAGAGGGTGATGGTGTGAGGAACCTTATCAGAATTGGCTGATGTTAAGAGCGGTGTTCCACAGGGGTCAGTGCTAGGGCCGCTGCAATTTTTAATATATGTAAATTATTTAGATATTTAGAAATATAAGTAACAAGCTGGCTAAGTATGCAGATGATACCAAACCAGGTAGATTGGTAGATAATCTGGAATCCATTGAACCATTACAGATGGACTTGGACAGCACATAGGCTTGGGCAGATTTGTGGCAGTTAAAACGTAATGTCAGTAAATGTAAAGTATTACACATAGGAAGTAAAAATGTTCAATTTGAACACACAATGGGAAATCTGAAAATTGAAAGTACGAGCGCAAGGAGGTTATACTCAAGTTTTATAACACACAGGTGAGGCCTCATCTGGAGTACTGTGTACAGTTTTGGTCTCCACACTACAAAAAGGACATAGCAGTGCTAGAAAGAGTCTAGAGCGACTTGGGTGATTCCAGGGCTACAGAGGACAAATTATAAGAAAAGAATGAAATAGACAAGCCTCTTTAACTTAAACAAAAGAAGATTAAGAGGAGATGAACATCACTGAAGATAAAGATGATTGAAGTGTTTAAAATTATGAAAGGAATTAGTACAGTGGATCGAGACTGTTATTGTAAAATAAGCATATCAAAAACACTGGGACATAGTTAGAAACTTGTTAAGGGTAAATTTTGCACAAACATTAGAAAGTTTTTCTTTACACAGAGAACCATAGAGACAGAATAAGCTACCAAGTAATGTGGTAGACAGTAGGACTTTAGGGGCTTTCAAAACTAGACTTGATGTATTTTTAGAAGAATTAAGTGGATAGGACTGGCAAACTTTGCTGTGCTGAGTGGCCTGTTCTACTCCAGATTGTTCTAATGTTCTAATGAGTACTGCTCTGGTTGCTGTCTGTTTGGCCAGTCCCTGGAGCTCAATCAGATCGTAAACCCTCTTACTAAAATTGAATAGAAGTCCACCTTTTATAATCTGAAATGTTTTCTCACCAATGATATCCACCAACTGATGTTATGATTATGACACAGGCTGCCTTTCAGTCATAAGATCTTGAACTAGGTCTGCTAAACTCCATGCTTTTCACCTCTGCAGAGATGCTGGACAAACACTTCTTGGAGTGAACGTTGAAAGCAGTGGTGTAAATAGGATTGTGTTCTAAAGTAATACCCTCGTTGCCTTTTTTATTTAACATTTCTGCCATATCAAGTCCATGTTACCACACATGCTATACTCATGAACCTAATAACATACTGAAAGCATTTCCGTAACCACACATTGTTTTGTCTTGGTATAGTAATATATTAATAAAGTATCTATCTATCTATCTATCTATCTATCTATCTATCTATCTATCTATCTATCTATCTATCTATCTATCTACTCTACTTTCCCCTTTTGTATTATTAATATGTGGCCTTTGTCAGAATGCCTCAAATCTCACAGACTTACCACTGTTTATACGGTATTATAGTATATAACTTCTCCCCACCTTCCTTTCTACATTTATAACCTCAGGCAATTAGGTGTAGTAAAAGACAAGCAGGAGTTAAGTTACACTTTAAATAATGTATTATTGATAGATAGATAGATAGATAGATAGATAGATAGATAGATAGATAGATACTTTATTAATCCCCAAGGGGAAATTCACATAATCCAGCAGCAGCATACTAATAAAAAACAATATTAATTAAATACAAATGCAGTGCAAGTTAAAAAACGCAAGATGGAGAGTGCAAGGCAGGTATAACAGTCAATAACCTTGTATAGTGTTAATGTTTACCCCCCTGGGTGGAATTGAAGAATCACATAGTGTGGGGGAGGAATGATCTCCTCAGTCTGTCAGTGGAGCAGGACAGTGACAGCAGTCTGTCACTGAAGCTACTCCTCTGTCTGGAGATGATACTATTCAGTGGATGCAGTGGATTCTCCATGATTGACAAAAGCTTACTCAGCGCCCGTCGCTCCACCACGATGTCAAACCATCCAGCTCTGTGCCTACAATAGAGCCAGCCTTCCTCATCAGTTTGTCTAGGCATGAGGCATCCCTCTTCTTTTTGCTGCCTCCCCAGCTCACCACCACGTAGAAGAGGGTGCTCGCCACAACCATCTGATAGAACAGCTGCAGCATCTTATTGCAGATGTTGAAGGACACCAGCCTTCTAAGGAAGTATATTTGGCGCTTTCCTTTCTTGCAGAGTATCTGTATTGGCAGTCTAGTCAGCTGCACTCCCAGGTATTTATAGGTCTGCACTCTCTGCACACAGTCACCTCTGATGATCACGGGGTCCATGAGGGACCTGGGCTTCCTAAAATCCACCACCAGCTCCTTGGTTTTGCTGATGTTCAGTTGTGGGTGGTTTGAGTTGCACCATTTAACAAAGTCCTTGATTAGGTTCCTATACTCCTCCTCCTGCCCACTCCTGATACAGCCCACAATAGCAGTGTCGTCAGCGAACTTTTGCACGTGGCAGGACTCCGAGTTGTATTGGAAGTCCGATATATATAGGCTGAACAGGAAAGCACAGTCCTCTGTGGTGCTCCTGTGCTGCTGACCACAATGTCAGACCTGCAGTTCCCGAGATGCACATACATGCACATGCACATGTCTGTCTGTAAGATAGTTCACGATCATGCCACCAGGTATGAATCTACTCTGTCAGCTTGCCCCTAAGGAGTAGAGGTTGGATGGTGCTGAAGGCACTAGAGAAGTCCAGAAACATAATTCTTACTGCACCACTGCCACTGTCCAAGTGGGAGAGGGATCGGTGTACATGTAGATGATCCATCCATCCATCGTCTAATCCGCTGAATCCGAATACAGGGTCACGGGGGTCTGCTGGAGCCAATCCCAGCCAACACAGGGCACAAGGCAGGAACCAATCCTGGGCAGGGTGCCAACCCACCGCAGGACACACACAAACACACCCACACACCAAGCACACACTAGGGCCAAGTTAGAATCGCCAATCCACCTAACCTGCATGTCTTTGGATTGTGGGAGGAAACCGGAGTGCCCGGAGGAAACCCACGCAGACACGGGGAGAACATGCAAACTCCACGCAGGGAGGACCCGGGAAGCGAAGCCGGGTCTCCTAACTGCAAGGCAGCAGCGCCACCACTGCGCCACCGTGCCGCCCCATGTAGATGATGGCATCCTAAACTCCCACCTTCTCCTGGTATGTAAATTGCAGCGGGTCAAGGGAGTGGCGGACCTGTGGCCTAAGGTGGTAAAACAGTAGCCACTCCATGGTCTTCATCACATGTGACATCAGGGCGACAGGCCTGAAGTCATTCAGCTCACCAGGATGTGATACCTTTGGGACTGGGGTGATGCAAGATGTTTTCCAAAGCCTCAGGACTCTCCCCTCTTCCAGGCTAAGGTTGAAGATGCGCTATAGAAGACTCCACAGCTCCAATGCACAGGCCTTCAACAGTCGTGACGATACTTCATCTGGACCTACTGCTTTGCTGGCACAAAGTCTCCTCAGCTCTCTGCTTGCCTGGGCTGCTGTAATTGTGAGTGGGGGGAAGCAGCTTCATCGACAGACTGCTGTCACTGTCCTGCTCCACTGACAGATTGAGGAGATCGTTCCTCCCCCACACTATGCGACTCTTCAGTTCCACCAGAGGGGGTAAATGTTAACATTATACAAAGTTATTGTCTGTTTTACCTGCATTTTTATCACTCTTTAATTTAATATTGTTTTTTATCAGTATGCTGCTGCAGGAGTATGTGAATTTCCCCTTGGGATTAATAAAGTATCTATCTATCTATCTATCTATCTATCTATCTATCTATCTATCTATCTATCTATCTATCTATCTATCTATCTATCTATCTATCTATCTATCTATCTATATGCAAAGTACATTTGAATACTGGCAACCATACAACCTGATAAATGTTGATGTGTAGTTTCAGGCGGCACACAGACTTGTTAGTTACTTAAAATGTCTCTAGTTAAGGCATCATTTGTGGTCAGCTTTCTTCAGAAAAGGTCAGCATGCCTGTCTCAGTATGGCTGCCGAACTGTGCTCTTCATTGTGTTGTCCTTTTCAATTCATGGTGTGTGAGATGGTCTTTCATCAGTTTGGTAAGAGAGATAGGGCGAGGTAAAGAAAGCAGATTTATAGGTTTTCTGTCCAAACCCTAGAGCCAATAAGGCATCATGGTACTTAAAGGCTTCTGATACAAGCCAAATCCAAACAGCCATACTTCAGACCAATGGGGGGACAGAATACCTTCACACCTCCCCCCAAAACCATATGTTAGGGTAAAGATGGGCAGTTAGGCAGCCTGGCTTCCTGTGGGGTTTGACTGAAAGACTTGAGCAGAGAAATATTAGCCAAACTTGTTTGAGGCACTTCCCCCAACCCTGTAGTAAAATTACAAAGAGACTCATTCCTAATAGCAGGGAAGGGGTTCTTCAGTCATTGCTGTTATTATCTATAATGTAACACTAATATCACATTGCTTTGTTTAAGTTACAAATAAAGACATACAAAAAAATTATCAACTTGTATGCAAAATTTCACATCACAACACACATGTAGTGTATTTTATGCATTAACTTGGAGCAGCTTTGAAAAATTATTCTTTTCAAAACACAATGAAGATATGCAATCATTAGTTAAATCAGAAGCTAAACAAAGGGAGCACAAATCAGCATTGCATCGACACATTCAAAGCAAATGATCAAAATGTCAGAACACAGTGTGCACAGGATAAATGTATTGATGGCTTTTAAAACACCTTTATTTTCAAATGGGCTATAACACTCTTGAGAAAAGAACTGAAAAACAACTTCAGACATTTTACATACTGTAGATGGAGACCATTTACTTCATAAAGCTTGCTATGGTTATCTAGTAGCTAGGCTTTCCCAAATTCTCATCCAGAAGAAAGTTAAACAACTTTGTTTTACCATCTTTAGTGTCATGTCAAGTCACTTCCACTGCACGAAGTGTGCATTTTCTTTCTGTTTTGAAAGGTAAGGTAAGTAAGTACTCTGGGATACAGAAATCCTGGACTGACTGAGAAGAAGGGACTCAAATTCATCTCTCTGCTCAAAACGTAATATGTTAAAAAGATAATATAGTCTTATTTTTAGGTTTTATTACCAAAAGCATTCTAAACAAAAAGGCAGCAATGCAATAAATTCTGCATTTTGGTATTTGCTAGCACAAAATTAGAGAATTGCCCACCTGTGACTGGACACCTGAACTATGAGATTTTATATGTGAACTTGGATGCTGAAACAAAATAAAAGGTGCTTGCTGCTGTGGGTGGCAGCACACCCTCACTTTATCAGCCCACCTTAATGAATTTACTTAAGCTTTAAACAAAAGCCAAAGCCTGTAATAAAAGGTTTCCTCTATTTGTGTACTTCTGTGTTTTGTCATGCACATGTCCTGTTAGCTGCAGGGAAATATCTCAGGAATATTTTACATTTATCTTCATAAAATATGTAAGGATAAACAGAGTCCACTTTTTTCCACATTAAAGAATACGGTTCAGTTTAGCTGTATTGCTTGTGACTCTACATTTCATCCAGTAGATGGCAGCCTGGTGTTATGTGCAAAGGTTTCACTTCCTGAAGAGAAAAATGAAAGAGAGACAAAGTCATTAAGCCCAAGTAGGTACCCTGCCACCTCACAACTGCCCATGGTGAGTCTGATTTACCTGCAGTGCTGCAGCCACCACAACAATAAAAATAAATCAACATAGGAACTCTGGAAAAACACAGTTAAAAAGCAGTCAGGCAACATTTGAACACAGCATCCTTGTTTCACCACCATACTTGCTTTTTGTATCCAGTTACTCTTTTCTGTGCTTTGGAAGCCAATGCAGGAAACCTGCTTTCACTTCATTGTTCTTCCAGAACTTTCTTCTGCAGTTCACACCACCTGTCTCGTATCAACCATTTTTTCTTCTTAAATGTTCAAACCATTTAAGAATCAGATGATCATACATTCTGTGGTGGGCTGGCACCGTGCCCGGGGTTTGATCCTGCCTTGCGCCCTGTGTTGGCTGGGATTGGCTCCAGCAAACCCCCGTGACCCTGTGTTAGGATATAGCGTGTTGGAAAATGACTGACTGAATGGTCATACATTTGTGCCTCCAATGTACAACCTCATTTAAAAACTGAACACAGATACTTGCTCAAAGGTGGCTGGCTTTTAAAAAATGTATAAATGTCCATCCATTTTTTTTGTTCTTACATTTAACCAATTTCCTTGATAACATTTAATTTGTGAATGACCCTAATCTACTTTACAAATTCCCATTCTTCTGTGTAAATGCCATATCTACATGTGCTTGTTTTTGGTGGCCTGATTCCTATTAGTATCCTAATAACTGAGTGGATGAAGACAGAAGTGGTTCTTGTGGTTCTGCCATCATTCTGTGAATTTTATGTCAACATCTAACAGTATGGAATTAATGCTGCTTATAGCTAAGAAAATTTCCCATGGGCACAAATTATTGTAAATGTGTTCTGGAGACTAAAATTGTTCTGCCAATATGGTATACTGTACATAACAAAGCATCAATTATTTGGAAGATTGAGGTGAAAGGAATGTTTTTAGAAGGATGTTAATATGAGGAATACTGAAGCTTACATTTAACATTTCCTAGTCAGATAGAAAATGTTAAAAAAAAGATATTAAAATAAAATTGAATATGAAAGGTTTAGGTATAAAGAAAAAAAAAACGGAAGCAGTCTTTAATTTATATGAACCTAATTTTAGCGTTTGCGACTTGAATGGCAGTTAGGCTTTGAAATCCTGTAAATGTGACGGGCTAAAAGCTGGAGAAAGAACATAGATGGATAAATTAAAATACATGCCTTGTAGTCTGCAGCAGCCAGCGGTTTGCTAAGATGTCCTTTAAGCAAAGGCAGACACTCTTCCACGTTAAATATGAGTCTGCTAACAGAAATATAAGAAAGCACAATTTAATATGACTTCTTTCAGTTTCTCCTAGTATAGCGATTAAAGTTGCAAGTTGGATAAAACATAAAAATGTGTAGAAAGACAGAGGTGTATTCAGGACATGTTACCAAAATAACTGTGGACGAGTTCATTTTCAGTTTGTTGAACTGTTAAGTTATTCTCAACTCGGCTCTCTCCTCTCTGCCGCACATGTTGTCTTCCTTTGATTTCTTTTATATTTCATATTTACTAAAAACACAGAAAATCTATACACAACATATATTTATTATTGGTTGTCTAAAAGAGCATGGTTCGTTTTGCTGCATAAGATAGAACCTTTAAAAAATAAAAATGTCTTTGATTTACAGATGGATTGCACAGCAGCCAACTCCTCAATCTGGCATCCTGAGTTCAAATGCCATGCCTAGAACGTTGTTTGTGTGCACTTTGCAAGATTTCCCTGGGTGGGCTGGAGTTTCCCTCAGACTTTCTGGTTAAGTTGATGGGTGAAATCCCTGAGTGTCAGTGTCAGTATGCTTGAGCGGGTCATGTGATGGACTGGCACCCTTTCCAGGGCTGTTTACTGCCTTGATATTCTGCTAGAATCGACTGCCACCCTTGCTCTTTGAAGTCTCTGTACCCTTTAAGGAACAGTGTAGGACACTGTGTTAAAAAGCAGTTCATCTTGCCATCATTTCGACTTCTCTTACTAATTCGTGACACTACAATCTTAACACTTAAAACTGACATCTAATCGCTCATATCATTACACTTTCAAAGCATGCATGAATCTATTTCTGAACTTACTCTGTAATGGGATTAAAGTGGCAACAAAAAAACAATGTGTGTGCTTTGGCTTATTTTTAATAACAACAAACATGGTTCCCCTATCATGAGCGGAAATTCCCCTAACTCGAACACATAGCATTTCTAGACCTGACTTGCTATGTGTTTCTTTTTAACATGTGTTAAGGCAGTACTGTGTCATCGGCACTGTGAATGTAGTTTTTACTCATTTATTACTGTACCTTCTGGAGTAATTGGTCTACTTGTATTCACACCTGAGTGCAGTATTGACTTTCAGTTAGTACGACTGACACTGTAAAAGTGTAGTACCATTACATTTTCGCAGTTGTAGTATTAGTTCTTGTGACATTCCTAATCGAGATACTAATTTTCCTTTCTGCCATCATTAAACCTTCAGCTCAGTTCTCCTTTAGACTCTACATTAATACTGCCTCCTCCAAAGGTACCTTTACACTCTCTCCTGGAGACAATTTTAGCTAAGGTTCATTATCACATGTGTAGTCAGAATGAGCCGATTGTTGGCTACAGGATAATCTAAAATTCCCTGCCTGTGTGTGTTGCTTTGAAAAGAGACTCCATGGTGTCAGTCCTTAGTGTAGTTACTCTTAAAAGTCTTGTGGTCTCTTGTCAGTTGTCTCTGTCCGAGTGACACAAAGTCGTGACAACTGGAGAATTCTGGGGTGCCAACATGGCTATCCCTGTTTATTTGCTGTCTTAAACAAACAAACAAAAAAAAAATCAACAGAAGTAATCACCATGTATAGGGGTGGCTGTTTATTAAATTGGCTCTGCTGTTGGATTATCAGATTTGGAGCTTCTTTCTTCAGGTCATCTCTCTGATAAGTGACACCTGCTTTTGGGCGGTCATCCTTTCAAAGTCCTACGACCTGAAGTCAGTCAGTTGCCCTCACTGAGTGGTTTCTTGGAACTGTGGAGAAAGAAAATGATAAGACAGCTAATGGAAGCACCACTCCTCAGCCCAGGGTGGTATCACATGTGTAACACAGCCCAATATGGCCCCACAACTCTTTCTGTCTATCTGTCTGGGCTTCTCTCTCTTTCTCCCCAAACAGTAGGTCAGGGTGCCACTTTGACTTTCTTTATTGCTATGGTGTCTTTGCAGTACTTATTTGTGGGACAACAGTCAAGTTCATAAGTACCACTGGTGGTTTGAAGTGGTGTTGTATAATGCCATTTCAGCCTTCTATCTTGTCTACTTGCTGTTTATGTGCTGGGACTTTCTGCTTGGGAGATTTCCTGGTCGAACATTCCTTTAGGTATTGAAGGGGCTCATGGTTGAATTGGCAAAAAACTGTTATGGACAACCACTGACCCATGCACAAAATAAGAGGAATCACCATCAAATGTCACAGATATGCTGTATAGGTAAGCCATTATTCCCCAGTTTGTTTTATAGAATCTATCTGTAAGTAGGGAACTCTATGAAAAAGAGAACTTTATTTGTTTAATATTTATTTTTTTTTATTTTATTTATTTTGTTTGATCTCTCCTGAATAAGTGTTAATGCATAATACTGTATTTATATGAGGCATCTGTAAACTCATGTTGATTCAGCTTTCAAGATCTTTTACAATGCAGCAAGCATATCCTTATGTATAATTCAATACTATCCGTATGTATGGTGATTCGAGTCCATACCCCATATGTATAGAGTTCGCATCAATACCTCAACTCAATACAAGTTAGAACAATGCAACAGGACTCTGCCTCTGTAGTTAGAACATAACGTGGTAAACGTGGACGCAGTATTGCATGATTGGCTAAGAATTATCGAATGCTTCAGTGATGCCGCTGGACGGCCGAGTATAGTAAATCGGTGTTGGTTCAAGCAGATAACTGTAAGTTCGGTTGGTTTTTGGAACGTTGGTTTGGTGGGGCGTACTTTCCAGGACTAACATCGTTGACTGACTTAAACCCTTCGACAGCTCTGGAACGGAACTGTAAGTAATTTAGAATGTATCGCCATTTGCTTGGTACATCGAAATCTATCTTTGGGCAGTTTGCTTTTGGCATCTGTCCTTCTGACATCTATTGGCAAACTGAGTAATGATGGCTGGGTATTAGCACCGGTCATTGTTTAAATTTTAGCCAATATCAAATCTAAAATGACCACGCCAACATAATTATTACACCGACTCTGATTAGAGTCGTAAAATACGGTTTGTTTTGAAAATTTGTTTGCCGGAAAAAAATCAAATGAGGTGCGCCGAAGAGCTGAGTTCATGTCTCACAGCCCCGTTTAAACAGGAGTATGAATTTCACAAACGTAGAATTTGTACCCCGATTCGATTGGGCTACCAGTAGCTAGTTTTTCCTATAAGTTGACCTCAGATCAAGCCAACAAGAAAATAAAGCTAAATATTTCCATTTTATTATTTGGAGAGGTACATCTTTAAACAAGCAACACAGGGAAAATATAGTGGCAAACGTGTAAGGAAATTAAGAATTTCTAGCGCACTATGAGAACTGAATTCCAGACGTTTTATCTGTTCTCAGAACAACTACTTACTAGTTTTATTTCTTTCCAAAGTCATCCACTACACTTATCATTCACATCTTAGTTCCTTACAGCCAAACTCATCTCTATGAAATATTATGCATTTTGCCATGTGACAAAAACAGATGATGTGTCCTGCGGTCAAGGGTTTTTTCTTTGTAGCCACATTCATTGACTTTCCTGCTGTCAAAGATGTAGAAGTCAAATGATGGTCTGCAGCTGAAATTATACATATTAGTCTTGAAGCACAGCAATAGAGCATTTCAAATACAGTATATCTTTCTTTACTTGGCATAAAATTGTTTGAACTCTGCTGTTATTTAGGTTATTGTTTGTAACATACCCACCATACTGAAACCTAGAAAGCATTTCAATTTGCTCTGCATGACATGTTTGAGTTAGTCTGTATGTTTATTTTTATGAAGCAAACAGTTATTGCCATTCTTCAGAAAGACGAATCCAGATACTGTGCAGATGAACATCCTTCAATATTCTGCCCTTGCACAAAACTAGACCAGCTCCTCAACATTTTATAATCCAATTCTAGCTTGCTAAATGTATCCATCCATCAATTTTTTGCCACTTGTCTGGGTCAGAGTTGTGGGGGTAGCTGTCTGAGCAAAGATGCCTAAATATCCCTTTTCCCTGCCACCTCCTCTAACTCCTCCAGGAGTGTTCCCCAACCAGCTGACATATATAATCCATCCAGTATGTCCTGGATCTGCCCTGAGGTCTCATACTAGTTGGAAATGCTCAAAATATCTATCCGGGAAGGCATCCTAATTTGAAATCTGAACCCCCTTAGCTGACTCTTCTTACCCTATTTCTAAGGCTGAGCCCAGACTCCCTGTAAAGGAAGTTCATTTCTGCTGCTTGTAATCACAATCTAATTCTTTTGGTCACTACCTAAAGCTCAAAATCATTGGTGAGGGAAAGAAATGTAGTGTGACTGGTGATTTGACAGCTTCAACTCTTGACTCATCTCTCTCTTCACCATGACTGACCTGTCATGCAGACGCTACTCTGATTCACCTATCGATCTCCTGCTCACTTTTTCCCTCACTCATAAATAAGGACCTGAGATACTTAAAATCCCCCTCTTTATGCAGCACCTCATTCCCAACCTGGAAAAGGCATTCCAACCTTTTCTGGCTGAGTACTATGACCTCAGACTTGGGGGTACTGATCCTCATCTGGGCCACTTCGAACTCAGCTGCAAAAATCATTACTGTACTAACTTTAAAAAAAGGGTTAGATGTTTTGAAATCAGATAGAAACTGGCACAAAATCAAATGAATGAATAATATATTAAATGGAAATTACATATAAACAACAAATAATCAGAAAACCCTTTCCTTCCCCTTTGGCGTTAACAAAAACAACACATAACAATAAACACCTAACAATAAACAACCACAACAATGTCCATGGATCAGTCCCAATGCAGCAGTAATGGAAGAAGTGGTATGAAGTAAAAGATGATGGCAGTCCTTTTCTTTCTTTTTTCTTTTTACTTTTATTGAATTTATTTAAAGCATGTAACATTCCATGCAATCAAGTCAAACTTAACAAAACTTATTCAATTCAGCCCCCACCCGTGTGAAAAAGAGAAAAGCCAAGAACCAGAGTAAAACATTTGAAACTATTATAGAGGGAAAAGATTCTTTCTCCCCAATATAAGTGTGCATTCTAAAATATTATTGATTAGATCCTGCCAGGTTTTAAAATAAAAAAGCTTTGAATGGATCCTCTGAGATAGAATTAGATTTTTTCCAATTTCAAATTATATAGTATATAATTAGTATACTATACTGCTCAAAAGAATTAAAGGAACACTTTTTAATCAGAGTACAGCATAAAGTCAATGAAAATTATGGGATATTAATCTGGTCAGTTAAGTAGCAGAGGGGGTTGTTAATCAGTTTCAGCTGCTGTGGTGTTAATGAAATTAACAACAGATGCACTAGAGGGCAACAATGAGATGACCCCCAAAACAGGAATGGTTTAACAGGTGGAGGCCACTGACATTTTTCCCTCCTCATCTTTTCTGACTGTTTCTTCACTAGTTTTGCATTTGGCTACAGTCAGTGTCACTACTGGTAGCATGAGGCGATACCTGGACCCTACATAGGTTGCACAGGTAGTCCAACTTCTCCAGGATGGCACATCAATACGTGTCATTGCCAGAAGGTTTGCTGTGTCTCCCTGCACAGTCTCAAGGGCATGGAGGAGATTCTAGGAGACAAGCAGTTACTCTAGGAGAGCTGGAGAGGGCCATAGAAGGGCCATAACCCATCAGCAGGACCAGTATCTGCTCCTTTGGGCAAGTTGGAACAGGATGAGCACTGCCAGAGCCCTACAAAATGACCTCCAGCAGGCCACTGGTGTGAATGTCTCTGACCAAACAACCAGAAAGACTTCATGAGGGTGACCCAAGGGCCCCATGTCCTCTAATGGGCCCTGAGCTTACTGCCCAGCAGCATGCAGCTCGATTGGCATTCGCCATAGAATACCAGAATTGGCAGATGCACCACTGGTGCCCTGTGCTTTTACAGATGAGAGCAGGTTCACCCTGAGCACGTGACAGAAGTGAAAGGGTCTGGAGAAGCCATGGAGAACATTATGCTGCCTGTAACATCATTCAGCATGAGCAGTTTGGTGGTGGGTTAATGATTGTCTGGGGAGGCATATCCATGGAGGGTCACACAGACCGCTACAGGCTTGACAAAGGCACCTTGGCTGCCATTAGGTATCAGGATGAAATCCTTGGACCCATTGTCAGACCATATGCTGGTACAGTGGCTCCTGGTGCACGACAATTCCTGGCCTCATGTGGTGAGAGTATGCAGGCAGTTCCTGGAGGATGAAGGAATTGATACCATTGACTGGCCACCACACTTTCCTGACCTAAATCCAATAGAACACCTCTGGGACATTATGTTTTGGTCCATCCAATGCCACCAGGTTGCACCTCAGACTGTCCAGGAGCTCAGTGATGCCCTGGTCCAGATCTGGGAGGAGATCCCCCACAACACCATCTGTCATCTCATTAGAAGCATGCACCGATGTTGTCAGGCATGTATACAAGAACACAGGGGCCATACAAAGTGCTGCGTACAATTTTGAGTTGCTGCAATTAAATTTTGGCAAAATGGACTAGCCTACCACATAATTTTTTCCCTCTGATTTTTGGGGCGTCTTTGAATTCAGGGCTCTGTAGGTTGATCATTTTCATTTCCATCAAACGATGTGGCATCCTTTCGTTCCTAACACATTACCCAGTCTATATCAGTATAGATATCCAGCAGGATTTCTTTTTCCCATTGAGATCTGATGTGTTTTCAAAGTGTTCCTTTAATTTTTTTGAGCAGTTTATATAATAGTATATATATATATCTGTTACCTACTGACATAACAGAGATGGGTTAGGATTCTTCCAGTTAAGCAAGAAACTTCTACATGCTAATAGTGAAATAATGGCAGAGTGGAAAAAAGGTGGTTATCATGTAGAGGTGCTATAGATAAAATATTCTCTAACTTGAAGTGCTTCCTATATTGTTTCCAAATTCTGAGTGAACAAAGGACAATTGGGTTCTTAGTATATTGATAATACCTTGTGTTTACAGTATTTGTATACAAAGCAAGGAATATAAAGAGGTACTGCAGGATTTCATTTCTACTGCTGACAAAGCTAGTGTGTGTTCATCTATTTGTGTCAGTGTCCGGGGGCCTCATGTATAAACGGTGCATATGCACAAAAATGTTGCATATTCCTATTTCCATGCTCAAATCGCGATGTATAAAACATAAACATTTGCATAAAGCTACGCACATTTTCACGCTAGCTAAATGCTTGGCATACGCAATTTCTCCGCTCGGTTTTGCAAACTGGTGGCACCCAGTGTCAAAGCAGTGCTTTTGTTTCAGTTTGGTTTCCCTTTCTTTTTTAGATCCACATCCCTGACGCGGCTTTATCATATACACTGAAATTAGCTGCATATTGTTTATTAGTTTAAGGAATCTGATTGTAATTAACCTGTAACGATATAATTGTCCATGGACTGGCCAAAGTATTCTAAATACCATAGCTGCTTTAGCATTGTTGCTCTCACTGCACCTTCTATTTCCCCTTTCAGCTGCTCCCGTTAGGGGTTGCCACAGAGGATCATCTTTTTCCATATTACTCTCACTGCACCACTCGGAGTATTTATATCACTGTATCTGAGTGGGGAATCACAGCTCAGCAGCTGATTGGAAAGAGAATAATCGGGATACAGCATCAAGCACACACTTCTTCAGCCATGCTGCCTGTTGAACTGCTCCCATACGGCAAATGCTTCAAAGCCTTTCCTGTACGGACCTCACAGTTCAGAAACAGTTTGATACCAAGAACTATAAATGCACTCAATCAGTCCATCAAGTGCTCCTTGTAGAACTATTTGTACTTATAATTACCTTACTGTAAACTTGCAATACAGTTATAATAATACTAACCTGAGCCACTTTATAAAGCGTGTATTTACATATGATGACAATATAATTTTTAAGATGAAATGCAGCAAAACATGTTTATTATAATAAACAGATAAAACTTTAACTTAATTTACATAATCTATATTGTTAATAAATCAACATGTGAGGACACGCCTCGCCTAGGGTCTGACAATGGGTCCAAGGATTTCATCCTGATACCTAATGGCAGCCAAGGTGCCTTTGTCAAGCCTGTAGCGGTCTGTGTGACCCTCCATGGATATGCCTCCCCAGACAATCATTAACCCACCACCAAACTGCTCATGCTGAATGATGTTACAGGCAGCATAATGTTCTCCATGGCTTCTCCAGACCCTTTCACTTCTGTCACGTGCTCAGGGTGAACCTGCTCTCATCTGTAAAAAGCACAGGGCACCAGTGGTGCATCTGCCAATTCTGGTATTCTATGGCGAATGCCAATCGAGCTGCATGCTGCTGGGCAGTGAGCTCAGGGCCCATTAGAGGACATGGGGCCCTTGGGTCACCCTCATGAAGTCTTTCTGGTTGTTTGGTCAGAGACATTCACACCAGTGGCCTGCTGGAGGTCATTTTGTAGGGCTCTGGCAGTGCTCATCCTGTTCCACCTTGCCCAAAGGAGCAGATACTGGTCCTGCTGATGGGTTATGAACCTTCTATGGCCCTCTCCAGCTCTCCTAGAGTAACTGCTTGTCTCCTAGAATCTCCTCCATGCCCTTGAGACTGTGCAGGGAGACACAGCAAACCTTCTGGCAATGACACGTATTGATGTGCCATCCTGGAGAAGTTGGACTACCTGTGCATCCTCTGTAGGGTCCAGGTATCGCCTCATGCTACCAGTAGTGACACTGAGTGTAGCCAAATGCAAAACTAGTGAAGAAACAGTCAGAAAAGATGAGGAGGGAAAAATGTCAGTGGCCTCCACCTGTTAAAACCATTCCTGTTTTGGGGGTCATCTCATTGTTGCCCCTCTAGTGCATCTGTTGTTAATTTCATTAACACCACAGCAGCTGAAACTGATTAACATCCCCCTCTGCTACTTAACTGACCAGATTAATATCCCATAATTTTCATTGACTTTATGCTGTACTCTGATTAAAAAGTGTTCCTTTAATTCTTTTGAGAAGTATAGTATACTAATTACTATATAATTTGAAATTGGAAAAAATCTAATTCTATCTCAGAGGATCCATTCAAAGCTTTTTTATTTTGAAACCTGGCAGGATCTAATCAATAATATTTTAGAATGCACACTTATATTGGGGAGAAAGACTCTTTTCCCTCTATAATAGTTTCAAATGTTTTACTCTGGCTCTTGGCTTTTCTCTTTTTCACACGGGTGGGGGCTGAATTGAATAAGTTTTGTTAAGTTTGACTTGATTGCATGGAATGTTACATGCTTTAAATAAATTCAATAAAAGTAAAAAGAAAAAAAGAAAGAAAAGGACTCTCATCATCTTTTACTTCATACCACTTCTTCCATTACTGCTGCATTGGGACTGATCCATGGACATTGTTGTGGTTGTTTATTGTTAGGTGTTTATTGTTATGTGTTGTTTTTGTTAACGCCAAAGGGGAAGGAAAGGGTTTTCTCCGTTCACGGATTGTTCATGCCTCGCGCTGTATTCTTGCTGGTGCTGACGCAACACTGGAAGGATAGATGGATAGAATAATTAAACATGTACTACGAAGATATTTTAATGTTCCTTAAAAGTTTTGAAGAATTGGCGTTCTAAGCTTACAGATGGCTTAACATCTATTACAGAGCTGATTGTGTGGCAATTGGGTATTTGGAGAAAGAAAAGGAAAGACAAGAATCAGAGGTTAGTACGTTTGAAAGAGACAGTATTGCTGCAATAAATTATTTCATCGAAGGTCGCGCACGGCAAAGCAAGCATCTTGCGTGAGGCAGGAACAATCACTGCACCACCGTGTTCCCATGTTTAATAACATGTTTTAACTCCTATCATCATGAAAATGATATCACATATACATCTAAGTATTTTAATTATTCAGAGAGCAGTAATATTACAAATGTAATGGATTCTGTGCCCTGTCAGAGGAAGAGAAAGCCCTGAAGCACGTAGTGATTCACACACATAGAGCACATAGAAGATCAAATACAAAACAAAGCATTTAAAGCATCCTACTTTAGTTACAATAGGATTTGAGATGAAGTTTATGATATTCTACCTTAATGACAAAATAAACAACGTGATTAAAGTGGAAATTTTGAGATTAAAGTTGACATTTTGTGCTTTTTTCCCACTTTGTGCCTATTTTTTTTTCTATACCCTAATAAGCTTTCATATGGCACTCAGGCGGTGGGCTACGACTCGCCTTTTCATGGCAACTTTGATATCTGACAATTACTTTTTTATTTTGGGCACTGTGCAACTTTGTGAATTTGAGATTTTGAGTTTCTCTGACACTCTATGTCACTCGATAAACTTCCTTTTATTGTTTATACCACTCTTTAAACCAACAAATAGTAAGTTTTTCCTTGCCAATACTTAGTATTCGCTGAAATTCTTCTATTTCCCCCGTGCTTTTGCCATTGCCTTTTTACAGAACGCTGAGCTTAAAGTTTATTTATATTGATTTGCATATTCAAAGAGGCGTAATTCTAGGAGGAGTTGAGGCGGAACAGCGGGTGCATGCACGTTCGTTACTTTTCACGCTGACCGGGATTTTTGTAGCGGAAGAACGTGGAAGTTGTCAAACACACAGATTTATGCATCTGGATTTTTTTGTTTGTAAGCACATTTCTGCTTTCGTGCTTACATCATGTAATAGTGTGAATTCTACGCACAGCGTTATGCATGAGGCCCCTAAGGTGTTCTTGATATACTATTATTAGTTATGGCTAGAAGCCTATTGTTGTGTTGGCACTTACAATTCTAAGGATTAAAAGGATAGATTAGAAATAGCTTGCTCATTTTCTCTCCCTGCCCCCGATTTTTTCCCTTCCCGCGTGAGGCTAGACCACACTTCACTAAGTCACAGTCCTCTGACATACCTAGAGGCAGAGCACGTCTAAAATGAAACAAGCCCACCACCAGTGGTGTATAAGGATTAAAATAGAGATATCTATTGACAATACAGTCCAAACACATAAACATAAAATATAATCTTAAACAATCCTGAAAGATATTAAACAGTAGCCATGGATAAGCAGATATATATATATATATATATATATATATATATATATATATATATATATATATATACTAATAAAATGCAAAGCCCTCACTCACTCACTCACTCACTCACTCATCACTAATTCTCCAACTTCACGTGTAGGTAGAAGGCTGAAATTTGGCAGGCTTATTCCTTACAGCTTACTTACAAAAGTTGGGCAGGTTTCATTTCCAAATTCTACGCGTAAGGGTCATAACTGGAACCTATTTTTCTACATATAATGTAATGGAGTTGAGTTGGCGATGGCCGTGGGGGGCGGAGTTTCGTGTGACATCATCACGCCTCCTACGTAAGTACGTAGAGAACAAGGAAGAACTCCAAACAGCGATGAGCACAAAACGCCATTTCACAATTGAGAAGGCAGAAAAACATTATGAAGCAAATGATGCATACAAGCATATTCATAAGTGCAGCTACTGCGGAAACAAAGCAGACGGTGGAAAAAGTGAATGTCCCGCTAAAGGAAGACAGTGTAAAAAAAAAAACCCATGCAAGCAGTTTGTCACATCTCAGATAAAGAGGAAGACGAGCTGTTTATTGATGCAATAAGAAACTAATCGATGAATGAAACCTCTTATCTTTACAACGATTGACAAACACGGAATGTAACTTGAACACAACACATTGTACAAATACGACCCTGATTGAAACAAATAATGATAATCAAATCCTTAATGACAGCAACATTCAATAACACTCACAAAACAATTACTGTATATTGACAATCATGTTACGTTATTTTTAAAATGTTCCCTTTTCTTTTTCATAACTTCTACTTCTCCACTGCGATACGCGGGTATATATATAAATGTATATATATACCCCGATCTACAGTACATACTCGCATAGACAAGCCACGCTGTGGCTAATTGTAGAGTCTTAAGCCTCTAATGCCGACATTGAGGTTTGATTCGAGAGGGATGCACTGACTATGTACTGTCGCGCTACCCGATTAATTTTACCTTCGCATCTCCTTGGTTTGGGACATATGAAAAAATATTAGTTTAACGCAGAATCATGTTACGTTATTTTTAAAATAAGCTGAGAAGCTTCGATGCATGTACTCCATAACGCGTTAAAAAATAACGCATTTAATCACACTTTCAATTCCAAGCAAACAGGAACTTTTGTCAGTGCATGATTTCCTGGTACATCCATTACACTGATGCACACATCACAGCTACAAAAATGTTAGAGTCGGAATAAAGCGCGTTCCTACGACTGATCATTTCGACTACCCGAGCGAAGCCTTGATAAAAGCATGGTTTTGTGCACAATGAAAAGCAAGCAAAATTAGATGCATTACAGAAAGCGGACTTTGTGGCTCTTACTGGGGATCATTGGACTTCCGTGACCGTTAGTAATTCTAATTACATCTAATTACAAAATGTTCAATGATCACACTGTTTTAGCCTAATGTACAAAATAATTTTGGCTAAGGTTACTCAGAGTTTAAAGATTAAGTTGGTCAAATTACCTTTTATGTTTCTGACTTATTTTTTTAAGAAGAAAAACTGCACTTTATGTTGAAATTTTGGTTATTATTATTTAAAGACAATACTATTCTGAAAATCTACTTAAAGTACTTAAACTACCAATTTATTTTTAAGTCTGCCCAATTTTAACCAGGGATGATATTTTTGTTTCTGTTTTGAATTCAAATGCAGTTTAAAGGCTTTTTTTTCAGAAATTAAAACAGCTTCAGTTTACAATATTCATGTACATGTCTATTATTTGATTCTGTCGCCCACTAAAACACTTTTAAAATAAAAAAAAAAAACATTTGCGATTTGGGGCAAATTTACGTGTGCGATTACATACGATTAATCAAGATTAATTCTTACACAGCCTCTAATTAATTGGATTAATTTTTTAATCGAGTCCCACCCCTAATATATATATATGTGGATATATATATGTAGATTTGTATATGTGTATATACAGTATGTATATATGTGTGTGTGTATATACAGTATGTGTATATATGTATATGTATATATATATGTATGTGTGTATATGTATATATATATAACTGTGTATATATATGTGTATAGATGTGTATATATATATATATTTATATATGCCAGCAACACTCATGACAATGACAAAACAATTACATTGTCAATCATGTTACGTTATTATTAAAATGTTTCCTTTTCTTTTTACTTCTCCGCTGCCAATGCGGGTATTTTGCTATATATATATAGATATATACAGATATATATAAATATATATATATATAAATAGATAGATATGACAACAACACTCATATCAATGACAAAACAATTACATTAACAATCATCTTACGTTATTTTTAAAATGTTTGCTTTTCTTTTCATAACTTCTTTAACACACTACTTCTCGCTGCGCCTTGGTATTTTACTAGTATAGTATATATATATATATATATATATATATGTCAGCAACACTTGTGACAATGACAAAACAATTACATTGTCAATCATGTTACGTTATTATTAAAAGTTTCCTTTTCTTTTTACTTCTCCGCTGTCAAACGCGGGTATTTTGCTCTATATATATATATAGATAGATAGACATGACAACAACACTCATATCAATGACAAAACAATTACATTAACAATCATCTTACGTTATTTTTAAAATATTTCCTTTTCTTTTTCATAACTTCTTTAACACACTACTTCTCCGCTGAAGCCTGGTATTCTACTAGTATATATATATATATATATATATATATATATATATATATATATATATATATACAGTATATATATACAGTGGAACCTCGGTTTACGAGTAACTTGGTTTATGAGTGTTTTGCAAGACGAGCAAAAATTTTTAATAAATTTTGACTTGATAAACGAGCGATGTTTTGCAATACGAGTAGTATGGATACACTTTGTCTGCTGAGCGTCATGTGATCAAAACTGAGCTGATGGTTCTTCTCTCTCTTTCCTTATCTCGCTTGCTCGCTCGCCCAGCACGTCTCTCTCTCTCTCTCTCTCCTTATCTCGCTCGCCCAGCGCATCTCTCTCTCTCCTTATCTCGCATGCTCGCTCGCCCAGCGCGTCTCTCTCTCTCTCTCTTTCTCTCTCTCTCTCTCTCTGGCAATCGTCTCCTATTCTCCGTCTGAGTCTGTGTGCCTCACTCATATAGTCAACATCCATACGAGCGTATACTGTTTACTACAGCATTGTGACTGTGTGTGTGTGCGCTGTGAAGTGCGAGTCCCCATCTTGCTCCCCAAAACACGAAGCTGAGTCTTAGTACTTTAACAACACCAGCTTTATTCAGCTTGAAACAGCAACAGCGCTGTTATTTATTGTAGCGGGATCTTTATAATGTTCCTTGTATGACCCATTGACGACAGGTGCTTATAGCATGTCTGCAATCTTTTTGGATGTGCTTATACAGTGAACTGCTACAGCGCTGGGAGACTGTGATTGCTTTGGGACGCTCTTCCGCATGTCGTCCCATTGGGTGGAATCCCACATGAGTTTCGAAACTCACCCCAGCCATGATTCTTTTTAAAGGTAAAGTGCAGGTTAATTTGTATTATGTATTTTACTTTATATTTTGTATTAATCATTTTTATATGAATAGTTTTGGGTTGTGGAATGAATCATCTGAGTTTCCATTATTTCTTATGGGGAAGTTCGCTTTGATATACGCTTTGGATTGCGAGCACGCTTCCGGAACGAATTATGCTCGCAAACCGAGGTTCCACTGTATATATATATATATATATATATATATATATATATATATATATATATATATATATATACATATACATACATATACACACGTATACGCACATATACCCCAATATAATTGTAATTAAGTGTTAAAAAAAATGGCCGAGAAGGAAATATAATTATGGCATGAGTCTCATTGTGAGTAAATCAAACAGCACGTAAGATCTTCTTTGTCTAGCCAGGACACAATGCAGCTCACAATTGTATTTCAAAAAGTGTAGGGATCAATTTTCTTAATTCATTTTCTGCTTCCTCCAGACAAGTAAAAATTATACTTGCCTTGAATGTTTACTTTCAATTTAGCAAGATACAAGAGGCTGTATCTGATCTCAGCTTTCTGTAAGTGCTATTTAATGCTATAAAATGTGGCATATTAACAGCTGTTGAAGGTGAGAAATCAGGGAAAATATGAATGTGGTTATTTTCAAATACAATCTCTTATTTCTGTCTGAGAAGTAACATTATATTTAATTTAGATTGTAATTTGTCAAAACGTACAATGAAACTTCTAGGTTTTGAAGCATTCAATCCACGTATGTGGTAAGCTACTGCTATCTAGGTGTCTGAAGTCCTCTCCAATTATTATAGAGAATAGTTCAGCTATGAATTTCACTGGGTTTGGTCTTTCACAGTTTTCAGGGAGACCTTAGATTTTGATATTATTCCTTCTGTATCCATCTTTCAGTGCTAGTCTGTCTCCAAGGACTTTGCATTCAGAATTTGCAACCATTGCTTTTCCATCAGTGATAGATGCCAGTTGTTCAACTATTTCAATATGAGTTGTGAATGTTTGCTTAACATCTTCACACTGAGCACCAAGTGCTCTAAATTTATTCTCAATCCTCTACGCATTTTCCTGTATTTTTTTCCTTGATTTTCTCCTCAGTTTTTTCTAGCATAGCTTTAAAAGTCTGGTCTTTAATATCCTGAAGCAGCTCCTTGTTTGTCTTGTGTATGTCCTTCATATCTTTCCTTATATCATTTATATCCTTCTGTATATTATTCTTAAGCTCCCAGAGAGCAGAGGCCATTGCGATGATCGTTACCTTCAGCTCAGACAGATTGTTTTTGGTAGCAAGCCCAGTTGGAGTCAATGTTACTGCTCATGAGAGGTAGGTGACAGCATGGAAGGTAAAGCCATTATCAGTTTCAATTAACCTTATGAAATCAGAATGTACTCATGGCCCAACTCCTTGCATATTTGCTCCCACTTTTGCTCTTGGCTGGAGGCGATGCAGCAGCATCAGTGTCTCAGGAGATCTGTGGTTTTGCTCATCTGTTCCAGATCAGTCTCTGGCAGACCATACCTTGAGCCTGAATTTGAGGCCTGTTTAGACTTGGATTAAGCTTTAGCTGTCTTTTTTGTTTCTTTCAGAACCTTTTTTTCTGCCACTCGTGCTTATATATGCTTACATATACTGTAATTGAAGGCCCCAGGTTGAATAAATACAGGATATCTCATAATGATAAAAAAAGGAAAAATAACACCGCTGCTAACAGAGATCCGTCTCAGATATCCGTCTCCCAAAACTGATGAGACCGGTAGTCCTGCTGTGGTGACGGGTGAGATTTGGGGAGCACTCCCTCAGATGAAGCATGATGACCAATCTAACACTGCCCACACAACAGGCAGGCACAAGACATTCCATACATCCTTACAGGTTCACGATCCAGGGTATAAACAATATTCCAAAGGGGTTATGGCAGACAAAACAAACGGGTGAACAGAAACACAGACAGCAGAGTACTTTTGCTGTTTAACTGGCTCCTTTTTAAGATTCCTGTCAGCTACTCTTGTCCACAGCAGCTCCTGCATTCTCCTCATCCATCCAATCAGAGCAATCCCCTCAGGGCAGCTGGGAAGTAGAGTCCTGCTGCAAGATCAAAGATATTAAGGTGAGCATCATACACTTCCTGATTGTCCATGTTTGTGGGTATTCAAAGATTGATATCTATTTGTCCTTCCTGATATTCTGGCTACAAGTTCTGTTTTTATCTGCGATAGTTTTTTCTGCCATCTGACCTTTCTTGTTTTAATTATTTTACTCGATTTTGGTTTAATTTTTTGGGCATTTTTTTGTAAGTAAAAAGATCACATTTTGGTATCAGATGAATGAGGTTTATCTCAGCAACTTGGAGCAAAAAGCAATTTACTTTAGTTTTTAAGCAAAATGTTTTGAAGTGGCAAAATGGTGATTTGTATCTCCAGCACAGTACCTATGGAAGAATATTACAATAGGTTATTGAAATTAGTTGCACCTGGTACCTTCTTGAAAAGGGAAAATAGGAATAGAATATCTGGGACCTGCTAAACATAATGCAAGGTATACATTTAAAATGCCCTTTGAATAGGTTAGCAGTAAATCCAAGGGCCAGTTTTTCCAGGAGCTACTAGGAAATGATATTCGTCTGGGCATTTATTAGTGACTATTGGAAGCAACCAGGATGGACTTTAAATGGTTGTCTCCTCTTAGATGCAAATGAGATGCAACCTGGAATGAAAAGAAACAAGGGCTAAGAAAGAAGAAAATAAGAAAAGCTTGAGTTTTAGAAGTATTGGGCTGTTTAGGAAAAATAACAATGAGACTGGTGGTCTTGCCCGATATCCTTTTTTAGTAAGGCCTTTACACAATCACAATTCACATTGTTATATCATTTCATCCTGAGACCACCCTCTGATAGCAAAGAAGTCTCTGAAAGGAACACTTCTAATAGCTAGCACTGAAATGATCTGCACTCTGCAGGCACTGGTCATGAACCTGGTTGTGAAAGACAAAATATTCTGCTAGACACATACAACATTCCCACTTACGACAGACAATTACATTCTATTTATTATCACATACTCATACTTTCTATACCTTCTTGGCTCATGGAAAGTGCTGACACACTGCATCTACTACACCAAGCAATCACAGCTGACTGGTCAAAAAAAGAGATACTATATTGAAAATGTTGTAACAAAGTCTGTGAAATGAAAAGACAAACTTGAAATGTATCCAATAATGTGAACTGGAAAGAAAAACTTGAGAAGTCACTGCCAGAGCAAATGTACACAACAAAGGGAATTGACAGTCACATTCCAAATATCCACATGTTGAACATTTGTAAATCAACAGCATAGTCTTTCTTTCTTACCTTTGTGAAATATTACATGACACTGTCATTGAGTAACTTCTCTTAGGTGGTCTTGTCAAAGTAATTTAGACATTCAGGCAGCAATAAAGACAAGCTTACTCACCTGTAAAGAAGGTGCTTTCAGCTTGAATGAATCATTCATTCACCTCTTTACTCAGCTGCCATGCAAACCACTGATATTTTAGAAAAGATAAAGAATTGACTGAAAAGCAAAAAATTAAGTAAGTTGGCAAAACCATAAAATAGGAGGCACACAGTAGACACGAATCCTCAGCAAATATGCTGGAGAATTGTCAATGGCTATGTGACTCTAAGAATCCGGCAGTTCAGATCATGTTTGTCCATCCAAACTCAAAGAAATGTTCTTGCACGGTACAGCAGTGGTTCTCAACCTGTGGGGCGGGCCCCCCTAGGGGGTGCGAAGATATGAAAAAAGAAAACAAGAATCCAAAATATGATAAAAACATCGATTGAAACCAAAACAAATTAACTTAAACTACATTCTGATACTAGAAAAATGAATATAGAGTTAGATAAATGTCAATAAAAGTTAAGTAGGTATAATAAAATATGCAACTATGATATATCATTAATTAAAAAAGAACAAATTGGAATTAGTGGGCTCCTTTTAAAAAAACGTTAGGGGGCGCGATTAAAACTGTTATGAAAACTCGGGTTGCAAATACTTAAAGGTTGAGAAACGCTGCGGTACAGGATTTAACTGAAACAATGAATTTGAGTTGTCCTGTGACTGTCTCTATCGTTTTTTAAGGATATTCCCTCCATACCTAAACATGCCAGAGTGCATGCTGCTCATTTCAATTGACTGCCAAAATGAAATAAAAGAATGGTGTTTGGGATGTTTCCGGTCCTGTTTAACCACTACAAGTGAAGATTTCTATTTTTTCCTCCCATGTCTTACTATATAGTTTGGTTGTCAAAAAATAAATTTGATTGGTGATGATTGTATTTGAAGTCACTCTAAAAAAGATGCAAGAGTGATGCCAGGGGTTTACTCTTTGAGGATCATCTTTAATAGGAATACATTTTAGGGAGCTCTAACATCTATCATTAGAGAACCGCTGTCTGCTTTCCCTTCATCTCCAGTTTTAACTCCTATCCGTGTGAAGCCTTTAGAGAAGGTCTCATTCACAACTATTTAGTGGCAAAGTCCTTGCTGTACAAATCCGCGTGCACCAGGGATTTTTTATAACAATATGCTGTCAGAACAACCCACATTTTGTTTTTGCGGTCCACTCCTAGAAAACAGTGGTTCTTTAATGGCACTATATGGTTCTTTACTGGGTTGTATGGTTCTTCGCAGAGCTATTGCTTGATAAAGCACCATTTCATTCTGAGAAGGGTTCTATGCCTGTGAAGCTGCTTCTTCATACATCCATTTTCCAACCCGCTGAATCCGAACACAGGGTCACGGGGGTCTGCTGGAGCCAATCCCAGCCAACACAGGGCACAAGGCAGGAACCAATCCCGGGCACGGTGCCAACCAACCGCAGGACACACACAAACACCAATCACAGACTAGGGCCAAATTAGAATTGCTGCATGTCTTTGGAGTGTGGGAGGAAACCGGAGTGCCCGGAGGAAACCCACGCAGACACAGGGAGAACATGCAAACTCCACGCAGGGAGGACCCAGGAAGCAAACCCAGGTCCCCTAACTGCGAGGCAGCAGCGCTACCACTGCGCCACCGTGCCACCCAGCTGCTTCTTTGTACTTTGAAAAACTTCCTAATATGTAAAACAAAAACCCAAAATCTTTAATGTATGGTAGGCTATATAGTAGGAAACCTGTAGTTTAACAAAACCTGGACTTAGCCCATGTTATTGTATGCAGCAAGAGTCCTTTTGAAAATATGACTCATTGATATTATGCAAATCTGTTACGATCTATTCATCGTTTCTTACTATTTGAAGCTTGTTACAGATATAAATAAAGGTTCTTTCTGGGAACGAAAAATGGTTCCCCTATGGAATCGTTCTGAAAAACCACTCTGGCCCCCATATGTCTTTATTAAGAAGGAATTTCCCAGACAAAATCCCAACCCTTTGCTACTTTATTTTTACAGCCTGACAATGCTCAGCTAAAATGTCTGAAAATGAAAGATGGACAGTCACGCATGTGAATCTGAGGATCACCTTCAGGGCTAACCTAAGGTATGTGGTACCACCCCAGGATGAGAGGTGGCGCTGTCACCAACAGTCTTGTTTCCCTTTTCCCTCACAGCCTCAAGGGCAACAGAGCCAAAGAAGCCCCTCCCCTTCCTGTCTGGCCAATATAAAGGAGAGACACTCCCAGGAAGTGGTGCCTCTATTCGGGCCTGTCTAGCTACAAGGAAAGTCATGCATGACGCTTTATGCTTTTATGCAACTTGCCGACATTTGCAGCGCCAGCGAGTGCTTATTTTTGTGAAAAGAGTTGCTGTATTTTTATGGCATTGAATTAAAAGGAGTTTTGCTCAGTCAACACTCCAAGTATTTTTTGCCTCATCTTGCGTCATCCATTGCCCTGCTACAACAAAAAGAGACAAGTTACTAACTTACTTATAGAGTCCTCTAGGTTTGATTTGCTGTTCCTTTAAAATATTTACTTTGTGCCTTATTGTTTATTTGCTAAACTTAAAAATGTACCTAATAAAGAGTGGAATTGTCGTTTCCTGAAGCCCTATATAATATTTCTCTGCTATCTCTAGATAACCATATGGCAAATAAAAGAAAGCTAAAGAATCTATGACTTTAGCCTTCATTAGTATGAGGTATTGGGACTGCTAGCCGGAAATGTCTATCACTGGCAATAAACTTCTGTACTCTGAAAAGAACTGCATACTTACCTTACAAACAGAAGAACACAAAGTGAAATTATTAATGGAGCTCAAATTAACCGTTCCATTATTTAATTTCGCATGGCACTTTGTTCTAGCTCAAGGAACTTTTTCTAGCTTTAATGCTGCTTTTTTTCCACAGCATTCCCATCAAGTCAATTTCCTAACCATTTTGTATTTTACTGCTTCAATGGGGCTTCAAAGCTCGCCAATCATCACCCTGCAGAGAGACACAGCAGAAATTACGTAAAGATGTCAAAAATGTTAGACAAAAAGCAAAATACCTGAGACATGTGAAATGTAATGGAAAATTGTGATGCAGATATGTACTTATAATGATTAGACTAGTGTTGGGATCTTTACAAAACTATAAAAGAACTCGCTTTCACAGGTCTAATGGAATATGTCAGATTCAAGTGTGGTCCTGTGTGTGCCTCTGCTATCTCTGTTCCTCAGCTGAGGAGGTGTGTGTGTGAATTTGATAAAAGCTTTGAACAAAAAGTAAAAAAAAAAATTGTTCCTACCAAAGGTTGTCTGCCGACCGCTTTAGAGTAGCTGCTATTAACTCCAGTCTTTACATCCCCACCAGCCTCAGGCATTAACAGCATAGACAGGGTCATATTGTAGGCAAAAGAAAGTTCAACAGAAAGCTAGCAATGTCCTAAAGAATAAAAATATTACAGCTCACATAGCTCAGCAAAAAGTTTGGAATGAGGTTTGTTGTAACAAAACTCTGCTTACTTGAATTAGTATTTATTCAGTATTTCTACTATTCATTGATTGGTTAAGCTACAGATATTTGAGAAAAGCTTGGTAATGTATGCACCCACATTAGTACAAAGGAGTCATATGGACTTATAGGACCAGTTTCATTGACTTCCTGTGGTTTCGACCCCCAACAATTATCAGAATGTTAATCAAACATTGTGGAGTGGCATGTCAAATGAAAACTAGATATTTTCTGAACTCCAGGGGACACAAGCTGAGTATTTCATTTTCAAGAAGAGAAGGTTTTACTGTGCCTGCAGTCAAATGGAGAGGGCTATTCATAATTTCCTTTGTGCTATTCCTTCATTGTTGGCTAAAATGTTAATGCCAATTAAATTTCACACTTTGGAAGCTTTTTGCTGAAGAATATCCATGAAATAAAACATTGCAATCTTTTCTTGGAATTTGGAGAGGAGGAATTGAACGAATTAGATTCCAAGGAGTAGCTCAACAGGGACTCATGAAGGCAGAACACAATGAATAGCTCAATCTATTTTCTGGCCTTTGAGAATTTGATGGAAGAACTGAAGCCGGTGCTGAGGTTACTGGTGTAGATCTTGTTAATTATGTTTCCATTGATTTGCCTATAAATCCTAATTGCAGTCTTTTTCCTGAGCTTCGACAAGCTTACAGTAATGGAACTTGCACCGCCGATAAATTACGAATTGTTATTATAGCATCTAACCTGGCTGTGGTTGGAAAATCAATAGTGGAATCAACACCAGGGAAGGATTAAACCAGCACATTAAAAACTTATTTGGGTAAAGGTTATTACTCACTTAGCAGTGATGCTTTAGACTACCTTCATGTTAACTGAAAGTTACAAAGAATACACAAACAATTAAACCCATGCTGCTTCTATTTTTAAGTGTATTACAATTTACATATTTTTAGTATAATCATAAATTTTGCTTAGGAAACAAATCAGCCATTCCCTAGATGGCTGCCATGCAACATTTAGAAGGTTGTAGCCGAAAGGGAGATCTGATGCAGATCTGTTAATTAGTGCACGTTATCAGGAATCAGCAGCGCTGATCTAACTGATGATCAGTGATAGTGTCAGGGCACACAGCCGATCCAACAGTTAGAGGAGGAGTACACTCTGGCAGCTAGAGAATGAGACCCCTTAGACAAGTAACTGCTAACAGCACACTGAAAAAGAAAAATCTTAACACTTTAAATGAGTTATTTTGGATTATGGCAGAGTATTATTTATTATTGTGCTCCTGGTGTTATCTGTTATTTGATAGATAGATAGTGTCACAAAAATGAGACATAAACAGATAAAGGTTTGGGGCAGCCACCCGTATAATATGGTATCCTGGCTGCAAAGTCCAGAACAAGACTGAGGGAAAAGGGAAAAAGGGCAGGCTTTTAAAGGGGAAGACAGGAAGTGAGGTCATAAGGATCGGGCCCATGTTCTTTAATCATTGGTTCAAGCCCGGACGTGACATCACAGGGGCCGGAGCCGGTAAGGTCTACTTCCATTGGCTCGGTCCCGGAAGTGACGTCAAGAGAGCCAGGTGGAATCCCCCAGGAATGGTCTACAGGAAAGGGAGAAAAAGAGTCAGTGCACTCTGCCACATCCCGGCATGCCTCAGATCCGCCTTCACTCAAGCCCTTTAGCTGCCACCAATTGGCGCACATGTGTGACGATAGATAGATAGATAGATAGATAGATAGATAGATAGATAGATAGATAGATAGATAGATAGATAGATAGATAGAATTTGGTCTGTCCCTTGAGGAAAATTTGCCTTTTTACAGAAGTGCTTTAAATGACTAAACATGTAAATAGATAAATAAATGTGTATACATACACAGACTATGGTCTGAACACACACCAGAATTAATAAAAAGGAAGAAGAATTTTTAAAGAAAGAAAACTTGTCACTTGGCAGTCTTAGTCACAGTGAGGCACATGTATTGCTGTTGATATAAAAAATCCCGAGTCGCGTTTCTTGACCCATTTCTGCTGAATTATTCATTGGCCGAAAGTCTTCAGTGTTAGTGTGTCAGAAGGGGGATGTGCTGCATTGTTCATAATGGCACTCAATTTTGTTTTAACTCTCTCCTCTGCTATCACCAATGGGTCCAGACTGTGTCCTATATCTGATTTTGTCCTTTTACTTAGCTTGTTAATCCGGTGGGCCTCTCTTGAAGTGATGTTACCAGCCAAGCACACCACCGTGTAGAAAACTGCACTGGCCATCACAGAGTTATAGAAGATGTGAAGGATGTCTCTTCCTACATTGAAGGAACAATTTCTCCTAGGGAAAAAAGGGCTTACTCTGCCCTTTCTTATATAATTCCTCTGTATTATGAGATTAGTCCAAATTGTCATTGATGTGGACCTCAATGTACTTGTAGGAGAGCACCACATCTGAATCCACTCCCTGGAGAGTTCCCAGACATAAAGGGTCTTGGTCAATAACACTGATGTAAGACAGTAACCAGTAATCTTAACTTTACCATATGTATAATTCCCTGTGACAGGCTGCCACCTCCTCTTGTCTTGTACCTGATGCTACTGGAAATTTCTCCAAAGGACATTAAGCAGGTTAGATATTGGATGGATGGAGGAGTGAGTTTGGACATCTACATGACTGTGCTCTGTGAAGAGCTGACACCCCGTCTATGATTGGTTCCTTACTTTCTTCCTTCCGTCCTTACGCTTGATGTTGCCAGGATAAGCTTGAGCCTGTGGAACTTTTATTTGTCAAAATTAATTGATGTAAATGCTTCCAGTGTTTTGTAAATGGAAGTGTACCATATAAAAATAAACTGCATTGAAATTATTTTGCACACACAGTCATGATGAATTAATTTATTATCTGCCTATGTGTTGTGCTGTACACTTTTCTTTGTCTTCAACCACATATTCTGCTTCTGGCAATGCATCTAATATGTAAACTGCTCCGCCTATCAATATGAGTTGCCTGGCAACATTTAGCATGTGATATGAGGTATGGTGGCAGTGCACTTAAAGAAGAATTTGAGTACTTTGAATCCTAGAAAGTCTACTCATTTTATTGTATTTATTCTTCTCTTGACAGTTGAAAGAGAGCTGTATGCTTTTTTGGGCCACAATGTAATGTATTGGTCCCTTGGCATACCATAAGCATTAAGAAAAGTAAAACTGAAAAAAAGAAAAATCTTTTATGGTATGGTTGGTGGGTCAACTTTTTAATAAACACCAACATACAGACTAAATGTAAACTAAAACCCTGTATTGCTCCCCAGTAGGTCAGTGTGAGAGCACTGTTCTTCTATTTGTCCTGCCTTGGCTGGCCCCGTGTCACCACTCAGTGGTCAAGTTTGTCGTCCAGGAGGTCTTACCAGCTGGGCACCCCTTTACAAGAAATACAGAAAGTATTCAGACCCCTTCATGTTTTTGACATTTTACTATGTTGCAGCCTTGTGTTAAAATAGAAATAGTCAGTGGACAACTATTTTCAGGTCTCTCCTCTCCAAAGACATCCAATTGAGTTCAAGTCCAGGCTATGGCTGGGCAACTCAAAGACATTCTCAGAGTTGTCTTTGCTTTGTATTTAGGTCATTGTCTTGTTGGAAGGTGAACCTTTGGCCCTCTCTGTGATTCAGAGCACTTTTGAGCAGGTTTTCATGAAGGGTGTCTCTCTATTTTGCTCCGTTTAGCTTTCCCTCAACACTGTCTAGTCTCCCAGTACCTGATGCTGACAAACAGCCTCACAGCATGATACTGCCATGACCATGTTTCAATGTTGGACTGGTATTGCATAGGTTGTAGCAGTGCCACACATGGGGGTTTTGTTTTTTTTTATAGGTATTCCCTGTTTTCTGTTTTTGAATGTTAATAACAACACTGGTTGTGCAGATTCCTGCTTCTAACTATGGGCTCTACATCTTTAAACAGGTAAGCATGGAAGTGAAGGGGCTTGTGGGATTTGCAGTTTAGGGTTTATAGGCGCTGTCCATGTAAAACCAGAAGAGAAGGATGTGATGGGACTTTTTGATTGTTCATTTTTTGATCACCTTCATCCTCAGCAGCAACTAAACCCCTTTATACGACTGGACACTCAGAGCTGAGAAGGTTTGTGCATGGCTACCAGATTTAGGGATGGTGGTGGGTTCTCCTTTTCCAATCCAGCCCATTGATGCTCTTTGTGAAGAGGTGCGCCTCAGAAGACCAGTTATCTTCTGAACTCTGGTGATAGGACTGAGTTCTCTATCCATGTTCTGGGAAACACTTTACTTTACCTCACAATCTACCATTATCACCTACTGTAAAGACTTTTTCCATGACTGTAAATAACATTGGGGGTTTGTTCATGGTTTTTGTTTTGTACATTTGGCATCACTTTTCTTTGTTGTGTTTGTAATTAGTTATTACAGTAAATAAAGAATACACATATATTTTTGTTGCTGAATATATTCAATATATTTGGCTATTTTTTCTGGTGTGTTGTTTGGGTGTTGGGGATGGAAATACTGTAGGGCTTGGTTGTTGGCCTGGTTCGATCTGTCCCTCATTTTAAAATCGTGGCAGGTTCATTGCTACGCAACTCTGGTAACAAACTCTGTGCTCTTCTAGACGTACTCAGTTTCCCCCAGACATGATGCTAATCTTGGTTTCATCAATTCAGAGAATCTTGTTTCTAATTGTATGGAAGTCCTTTAAGTGCCTTTTTGCAAATCCCAAGCAGTCTGCCATGTGTCTTTTACTGAGGATAGGCTTTTCTCTGGCCACTCTGTCATAAAGCCCAGATTGGTGAAGTGTTGCAGTGATTGTTGTCCTTCTGGAAGTTTCTTCCATCTCCACACAGATTATCTGGAGCTCAACCAGAGTCACCATCAAGTTCTTGGCCCTTCTCCCCAATTTGGCCAAGTGGCCAGCCCTAGGAAGAGTCATGGTTATTCCAAACATATTCCATTTAAGAATTATAAAGACCACTGTGTTCTTCAATAATCCAGGATTTTTTTTTTCAACACAATCTTGTCTGTAAGTTCTGCAGGGAGATCTTTTGACATCATGGCTTTGCTTTTGTTCTAAACATATTGTCAACTGTGGAACCTTATAGAGACAGATGTGAGCCTTTCCTAATCTTGTCCAATCAATTGACCTGACTACTGGCGGACTCCAAACAAGGTGTAGAAACATCACAGCGAAGATCAATAGAGCAGGATGCACCTGAGCCAGATTTCAAGTGTCATAGCAGAGCGTCTGAATAGTTGTGTCAATGTGGTAAAAATTTCTAACATCGTGTTTTCACTTTGTCATTCTGCAGTATTGAGTGATGCTTGATGTGAGGAAAGAATTAATTGAAATGATTTTAGCACAAGGCTGCCACATAACAAAATGTGAAAAAAGTGAAAGGGCCTGAATACTTTCTAAATCCATTGTGTCAGCAGAATTCTTATTAGATCCAATATTACAAACGCCATAGCAATAAAACACAAATGCATTCTTAAAATAAATATGTCAAAAGTAGTTCTTTCCTTGGTGATAACATAAGTAAAATAAGTCCTAGAAATATCTCAGAACAAAGAAAAACTCACTCAATTAACCGTAACACTTCCAAGACGTGTTAACAGGAGCAAAATATGCATTGCATTTAAACTGAACAGGCATTAGTTTAAAAAATGCTCGATTGGAATTTGTTAAACTGTGTGTATCTTCAGCCATATTATGTTTTAACTAACAAAAGCTAAACACAATTGCTGCCATGAAGATCAGAGGTAAATTGCAATTATAATCAACCGAACAATAATCCCATACAGATATCAAAATTATATTGAAAATAACTAGCAGAGGTTTATGGCCAGAACACCACTTTTGCAAATATCTGGTGCTTTAGTTGAAAAAAATGGGCAAACTATCTTAAAGTTTAGCAGGGCCTGGGTAACAAATTACTGTGAACTGACACAACAGGGCTAAATTACAATGCACCTCCACCTATAAACTATCAAAACAATGTAAATCACTTATACAGCATATATTTGGTTTTCAGATATTCAGTATACATCAGGACTGTCATGTTTAACAGCACCAATTTAACATCACAACACTTTCTGAAAAAAAAAATTCTTTTTAATTTTTCTCAGCCTTCCATGAAGAAAAAATTATCTTGGTGTCGTTTTGGGTTTTTTTTTAATCCAGTAATCTAATTCTTTTGCTATATTTTAGATTAAGGCCTCCGTTTCAAAGTTTACTTTTGTTTTACATTTTTTTCAAACACATTCAATGACATTTTGTTTTATCCATAGGCATCACTATGTTACAGGCTTCACAGCTGTCATTTCCAATACATTGTATCCCAGAATGCATTGGGACTGGATGGCGATGTTGTTATTGAGATGCCAGTATAATGTTCACCCGAAAACGGTCACCAGTTCCCAAAATTTGACCAAGCTTAGTGATTTACTTGTCATGATTTTCTGATTTCTTGATAGTTGAAAAAACGTTGTGCCCTTTACTTCAATTTTTGATTTATGAATTAACTTCTTTCTTCTGACTTTCTTTCTGACGGTTTTACCTCATGCTTATTGTTTAATTTTTGGATTGACTGCCCTTTTTGGGGCATTCTACTCAAAACAAGACAAGATCCAACCAATCCAAATTCCTGTGGTTATGAAGCTCACTGAATGTCAACAGTCCAAAGTCAATGTGCTTAGTAGCTTAGACAGCTTGCTTTGGCCAAGTATGCACACTGAAAAAGATTGCAGAAAGTCAAAATATAGGCCCTAAGACAAAGAACTACTAATCCAACTAAAAAGAAAAATTTTATACTCAGTGTTGTAAATAATAGTAACATTGCTGACTGGTTTAATATGAAATATTTGAGTTTGCTGTTAGAGGCTGGTGTCCGATGAGGTGGTTTGCTGCCTTTGTTGTCAATATGATACTTGTAAAGCGCTGTCTACAGTGATAAGCTAGGCTATATGACTTAAGTGGCTATGTACACTTCCATCTTGGTCTGTTGAGGTATCATCCAATAACATGGTACTTGAACTGATTAAAAAATGTATTGTAAGCAGGAGGGGGCACTACTGAGCCTCAAATGCAAGACACAATAAAGCTCATTATGACACTGGAGTGAAATAAAGGATATTTATTTACCCAAGACACTTTTAAACAATCACTTGTATAAGATCAATGAACAAAGCACAATACTAAATAAATTCATCCTCCTTCCATTCTCCCATTGAGTGTTGTCTGCTCACTACTGACTCCCCAATGTGAGGCAGTGGGCTCCTTTATATGCTGGACCAGGAAATGCTTCCTGTGCCACACCGTGTCTTCCTGTAAGCACTTTTGGGCCGTATAGAGGGCAGGGAGATCCTCCCCTGACAGCGCCCTCTGTTGGCACCTAGGGAACATGACAGGGTTCTACTTCTAGAATCCAACTCCCAAGCACCCCTGTGTCTGTCCCTGGGCTGCCACATGAGGACCACTGCCACCAACTGTATGGGGAATGAAACTGCTCCCAACTCTGGCTTCCACTGGTCCATCCATTATATTATGTTGGCTGGACAGTTATTTTCTTGTCTAGTGGGCCAATCTGCCTGTCCTCCTGCACTGGCCTCCCATCCGGGTAAGTAACCATCCTTCATCCAGGTCAGGATGCCTGTTTTTTCCCTCCTACAGTATGTAATTTTATAGAAAGGAGGTACAGAGCAGGCTTGGCTGAGCTGAGCTATGAAGATATTCATCCTGTTGTAGTGCAACCCAAGCATTGTTCACTCTATCTATCTATCTATCTATCTATCTATCTATCTATCTATCTATCTATCTATCTATCTATCTATCTATCTATCTCCAAATTACTTTACTTTAGTCACGTGATATCAATGATGTTTATCTAACAAGCAAACAGTATAAAAATGCTTATATACATTCATTTGTATGTCTACTAAGTAACAAAGATTTGTCAAATTATGGTGAACAATGGTGCTTCCTCCTTAATGTTATAGTGCTCTCTTCAAATACCTATTGATTGCACTCATAAGAGCTAGACAGATGGAATGACAAATATCTTTAAACATTTGGAAAATAAAACATGTTGCTTTACGTTAAGTTGTTGTCTTAATTCTCTAAGCTGTGGCGTTTCTGAATTGAAAATACTGAAGAATGTACGTAGACCCAGGAGAGAGAGGTGTTGTCAAAAGTTGGAGGGGTCATCCTGAGATGCCTTGCAGAGGGCTTGTGTGTGCATGCAAATGTGTGAGTGTTAGTGAGTATCAAAGACAGAGGCACTTAAAGAGAAGAACTTACTGTATGAGATCTGTTCCTCTGCTTAAATCCACTGGCCAGAGTACATGGCCACTGGCAATCCCAGGAAGGGTCCCAGTTTGGATTAGTTTAACAAAATGAGTGCAGAGTGAATTTTGCTTCTGACCACAAGTATGTAGTGTTAAGTGGAGCCTACAGTGTGAATGTGAAGGCAGGGAATGTGGCAGGACGAGCATTATTGGAGCCACATGAAATGAGGTGTGGGGATATTGCAATGGCAGCGGCAGTGCTTGAGGGCAGCCAAGTAAGGAGGTGGCCTACATTAACTATGTAAGGAAGTGAGGGGGAGACACCACATTTCGCAATATTTTAGTCTATCACCTCAAGTAATGATAAAATGTCAGCAAAATAACATAATCAAAAAAATCACACAAAGTGAAGATTTATCAGCATATTATTATACAGTTCAACCACCAAATGATCATTTTAAAAGATATCTCAACATCAGCATCATAGCACCAAAAACAGAAAAACAACTGAATATTCATGTTTTTTTAATGAGCAGTATGTATTGTAGACACCTGATCAATATGATTCAAGATGATGATGATGATGACTACTCCAAAATGGTGAAATGTAAACCCTTTGAATTTAGTTACCACTAGAATCCCTGAAGCGTAAAAAAAAGTCATAATCCCAGGCCACCTTAAATTCCTTTGCACCTCTTTATCTGCATCTTTTGTTTTGCAAATATGTCAGTCAGCACAAACAGCAAGCAGCCTGCTATTCTATCCTCCCACCGATGCAGCTGAAGTTCTTCCTGCTCAAGTCTCTTTATCTGGATGTGAGGTGCCTGGAGTTGTATAAGGTAAATAATATCTTGTTATTTGGAATACATACATTTCATGTGTGTTCCTTGTCTACAACTATCTGGGTAAATGTAGGATGACAGGAAATACGAGGCAAAGAAATGTTGAACATATAATTTAAACAGAAAATTTTTCATCTTACTGTAATAATGACAAAATGCTGACGTGAAGTGTATAATGTGTGAAGACTTCAGTATAGATATCAAATAAACAAGTGCGCTTTTATTCAAGAATATAATAAAAAAAAAAATCATTCAATTTACATGTTGCTGTCAATGAGCTAAAAACCCAAGCTCAAATGTAAATTAACAGAAGGTTAATTTGTCTTCTTGAAAGGTGTAGAGGTAAGAGCTGCTGTACTATAATCAAAAGGTTGCAGGTTCAAGCTCGGGTGCTCATTGTTTTGAGTAGTGAGCTGCTATTATTATTACTATCTTCTTCTTTCGGCTGCTCCCTTAAGGGGCTCCCTCAGCGGATCATCTTCTTCCATATCTTTCTGTCCTCTGCATCATGTTCTGTTATACCCTCACCTGCATGTCCTCTCTCACCACATCCACAAACCTTCGCTTAGGCCTTCCTCATTTCCTCTTGCCTGGCAGCTCTATCTTTAACATCCTTTTCCCAATATACCCAGCATCTCTCTTCTGAACATGTCCAAACCAACGCAGTCTCACCTCTCTGACTTTGTCTCCCAACCGTCTAACGTGAGCTGACCCTCTAATGTACTCATTTCTAATTCTGTCCATCCTAATCACACCCAGTGCAAATCTTAGCATCTTTAACTCTGTTACCTCCAGTTCTGTAATATAATAAAAACATACATTTGTTCTGAGTCTGTAAATTTTGGCTACCTGTAAAAGTTAGAATTTATTTTTATTATTCTATTTTATTCTGTCAGTGATGTTCACGTGGTACAACAAACTTGCCTCTCCCTCACTGAGTTGATGGCATTTATCTCCATTCTTTTCACAAGAGCAGCGATGACCACAGTTGGTCAATCAATCAATGGGTTGTTTAAAAGAGCTACAGCCTTCAGACTTTTTCAGGCTACATATACGTATGCAGGTTCAAAAGGCCTTCCCAAGCAACCCAAAATCAGAATGGGTTGGCAAGCATAAAGAAAAATTTACATGGGCCAAAAAGAAATGCTTTTCTTCAAAAGAAATCGCATTTAACACATCTAGGAAAATTGGAAAAATGTGTATGCGATGGCGAAGTTGATTGTGCTATAAACATTTACAAAGTCATAGATTTATAGAATCATTACTGTCACAAGTACAGTACAGTGAAATTCTTTTCTCCATCAGCCAAGCATTGCTTTAAAAATATATTAAACTATTGACTCATTTTAATTTTTGCACAATGTTACCATGTGCTGCGAGGTGGAAGGGGAGCAGTGCCTCACTAACTTCCAGTACCAAGACATCACTTGTGCTAAGCACTGCTGCTTCAACAGCCAGAGCCCTTGGTTCTGATCTTGGATTAGCCACTACCTGTGTAGAGTTTGTACATTCACCCAGTGTGTGTCTCCTCCCGGTACTCCAGGTTCCTCTCACATCCCAAACACACACACACACACACACACCCCATCTTAATGAGCTCAGTGGGACTGAGAATAGGTGGATGAGTGATTGTGCATGAGCTGGACTGTCCTTGACTTACTCCTGACTAGGCTGTGCAACTCTGAATCGAATTTTGAATGAAAAGGAGACAGAATAAGCAAAAAGATATAGTTTTCAAATAAACTTTTATATATGAAATGTGCACACAGAAAGCATATCTTTGTTGTTTTGTGGCTGCTGAAGTCAGGGTTCTTGAGGACAATAAGATTTTTCTTCTACTCCACACGGCTGTCTGAATTTAAACTTTATCTTGAAACTTCTTTGCTAAATTTATGTTTTACAGATTGCTTTCAATATCTACAGTATCTAACTAATATATGCACACCGTTAACATGTTTGGCTTTTATGATATCAAAAAACTGAACCGCAAAATAAAGATGAAAGATAACTCCATTAAAGAAAAGAGTTCTTTATCATATAATTAAATCTAACTCTCTTACAAATAATAATAATAATATGTGCTGAGTGTAGTATCTGGAACACATTAATTAAGGAGAAGTTTGGGAGCTGAACAACAGCGTCAGCATTATTATTGAAGTGGGGAAGACAGTTCATTATCAGCCTATCAATGGAAAGAAAAAGCCCGTTGTCTCAGCTTTGCCATAGGGAAAGCCTTTCATTTTTATTAAAGATCGTAGAATATTAACTCAAGGTCTAGTGAGAGGCATAGAAAAAACAGTGGAAACCTCAGGTGCTTTTCGGAAAGCGTGAAGACAGCAAAACTAGGCTCAATTCTTCTTTAAGCCCACACATTGGTTCTCTTTAAATCCTTCAGATCCTCTTTTGCATTTTTTTATACAAAGAGCTGCTGTAGTCAATAAAAATATATATATTTGTAGTTGAATTGCTGCTCATGTTGCATCTGTGACCTAACACATTCTATAAAGAATGCACAATTTTAGGGTCTCTTTACTTATGCAGTGCATTATGATGAGAAATCCTTGCACATCTGAGATGACGGGAGTTTCAAATCTCAGAGGGAACATCATTACACAAAAGCATCTTTCTTGTTAATTCTAATTTTTTAAATAATTTTGGTCATATATATTTTAAATGTGACAAGAATTTATACAGTATATGGTTTTCTTTTTCTTTGTAGGTAAATGAGTGATTCACACATGTCCTTTCTAAGATGTAAAAAATAATCCAGAATAAGAGTTACATTTTGCAAGTTTTACTCCCTTAATTGGATGATCTGGTTGGTAGCTTTTAAAAATATATACCATGCTTAGTCTCCCACATCCTTTAAGTATCATGCACATGCCGTTTCTGGCATTTAAGTCTTGTTTGATTTCAGCGCTGGACGTGAACTCATTCACTTTCCAGTCTGTTTCACCCCATTCTCGTTTATTATCACACTGACTGCTGGACCATTTATTACCATAACGCTGTAGTATAGGTTTATTCATATATGATAAGTAATGAATACTTATCAAAATATGTAAGAAAGGGAAAGAAATGTATTAGAAAGTAAAGGTTTTATCATTTAGATTTTTCAGATTTGATATACTTTTTTATTCCTCAGGCGGCTGTTGCCTTTTTGCAGGACTTCTGGGGGTCAGGACACAGGGTCAGCCATTGTACAGCTCCCCGGAGCAATTTTCACTTTCACTCACTTTACAGATACCAGTGCAGATCCTTTATGAACAGTAACTCTGCCAAAAATGCAAAGAGACTGTTAATTACTTCATTTTGAAGAGCAACATGACTAAAAGTCTGAATTTGAATGAGAGTCGTAGAAGCATGTTACCACAGAGTGTAGGCTTCGAAGCACACGTGCCATAAATATAATGCATTTCTTTGCACTGTCCATGCTTGTTGCATACAACACATTTGGTAACTGATGACTGTTTGCACTCAGTTGGTGGCAGATTGTCCATGAAGTGGTAGCAGTCAAACACCTTGTAATGAAGAAACAGCTTTGGGCAGCTATCTGCATCAGACCGAGAACTACAGGTTCCACAACATTCAATCAGCTCTCAGTATTATCAAAATGTTCATCTTGCAATAAATCTAGTTGTTTCAAAACATCAGCATACCTTTTTCACGACGACATAACTACGAACTGTCTATTTATAGTACTATTTTCCACAAGCTGTTGAATTTAAAAAAAACTCTATGGCTATCTACAGCAGTAAACACTTGAGAAGCGACAACAAAGCTTGGCAGCTGTATACTGAGTTACGAGTTACAGTATATTGTATGTTGCGTCTTGACAAGCTCAACGAGATATGACTTAACTCGTACCTCACGTTTAAAGTGTTAAGTAGCAACTGGTGCAACACTGGGACTCTCCTGAATGAGATGCAAGTCCACTACAGCACATTATGTAAAAGGGAAGAGACCTTAAAATTTAAAAAAAAACAACAAAAACCCATAAGCTATTATTGATAAATTTAAATTGGAAAGTGATGCAGCCACAAGTGTGTAGACTGATCTCTTACACTGGGTTGTTTGTTTGGGAGTCATCCTTACAATAGTAAACACAGAAAAATACCATGTATATGAAATAGGAATATGACAAGGTTTTTTTTTTTTTTTAATAAATTGCATAATTCAACTTATATTACTTTTTAAATACAAAGACATTATTGGAATTTACCTTAAATAATAACCATGTAACACTATATATCCTTGAAAAAAAAAACAGATAGCTGAGTTTGAATCTGCTTTGTAGCATGTTCATGTATATGCTTTTGACCTTTGTTTTTCCAACATTAGGCAAATGCTAGCAAGGTCAGTAAAGCTGCGTTATCATTAAGGTCTAAGAATAGCAGGGCTGCTGATTGTCTAGTGTGAGAATATAGTTTAGCGAAGTAATCATCCATTTCACTGGGTTATTGTCTTATTCCTGAGTCAGCGACACCCCAAGGATTTTGCCAGTATTCATGAATTCAGGGCATCTGTATGAAATGAGACAATCATATTTATTACACATGCTGGAAAAACACAGCCATCATCATCATCATCATCATACTTATGAACTATATGCTGTAAATTCAAATTTTCCTTCTTTACTCTATGGTATTGTGATGCCTACAGAATTTATTTCAAACAAGTAACGGTTTTTCTTAATCATAAGGGCTTAATAATAAAGATCAGAACTGACTTGGGTATGATAGGAAATGTATTAATTCTTCCATCCATCCATCCATTTTCCAACCCGCTGAATCCGAACACAGGGTCATGGGGGTCTGCTGGAGCCAATCCCAGCCAACACAGGGCACAAGGCAGGAACCAATCCCAGGCAGGGTGCCAACCCACCGCAGTGTATTCATTCTTCCACATTGTTAATTTTTTTCTGTTTACCCTATTGCAAATTAAGTGGTGACAAATTATTCTATGTATAGTGTTTCAGATTTTGTATAATCTTAATGTCATATAATGTAGGCAATGTGTTACTGCAGTTGTTAGCACCATTGCCTCAAGTTCCAAGTATGTATGTTTAGTTCTTGTTTTGGTAATTGTGTGTCTTATTCCACCTTGTTTTCCTCCCACATCCTAAAGACATCCTAAAGTGTCTCTGAAGGAAAGGGAACCACCTGGTAACTATGCAGGACTGCTTATTGTGGCCAATATAGTGGCTTTAGCTGTGAGGCAGCAGTGCTAACCACTGCACCAGCATTCCTCAAGCAACAAATGACCCAGACAGAATGATAGCCACAAACAAATACAACAAATGGCCACACGCTAGCAATAAATATCCATCCATCCATCCATTGTCCAACCCGCTATATCCTAACTACAGGGTCATGGGGGTCTGCTGGACCCAATCACTGCCAACACAGGGCGCAAGGCAGGAAACAAACCCCGGGCAGGGCACCAGCCCAACGCAGCATTACAAAAATGACTGGTAAAAAATGAAAAGTTGACACGGAAATCAGATCATTCAACAAATTTTTTCACAGAGGTTAACAATAAAGCAAGCTGGTAGTCAAAGAGCACATCACTTCATTTAATGACTACAACTTGGGCAATCACTTTGAGACCAAGCACACCAAAAAATACAGATGGTGAGGACTATAGAGGAATTGTTAGCTAAACTGCAAAAACAACAAAATCTTCTTTTACAAAGCTTCATACAGCAAAGTAAGGATCAGTAAAAAACAGCTATATATTATTTCAACAAAATTGCCAAAAGAAGCAAACCATTTTCTGATGGAGAATTTGTGCTTATTGGAATCAGCAGCAGTCCTCTGCCCAGCGAAGAAGGATGCGTTTGAACATCTGACCCTCTCACGGCTAACAGTTACAAGACAGATTGAGGAAATTGCAGAGAGTCTGGTACTACAGCTGAAACATGATGGAAAATGTCGACTTCTTCTCCTTGGCCTTGAATGAGAGCTGGGGTGTTTGTGACATAACGTAGCTGCTGATTTTTGTGAAAGGAATAATGAAAGCGTTTGAAATGGCAGAGGAACTGGCTTCTATGAAGTTAGTGAAAGGGACAGCAATCGGTAAGGATTTATTTACTGAAATCAATACATCCATGCAAAAGTTAGGACTGCAGTGGACTTTTAAAAAAAAAGTGGTTGAGGTTAACTCAACCCAAAATTCAGATTTTTACATTGTATTATTCACCAAGAAGTGATATGTAAACCAGTGTTGAAAATTAATCATGTGACTGGCTGATGTTGTAATAAATGTCATCAGTACATTTTCATCAGTTTGTTACAATGTTGGAGTAGCATCAGACTAATCACTCTGATCTGGGCTACCACACAGCCGTCAGGTGGCTAAGCTTGGGCAAAGTGGCCAAACAGGTCTGGGATCTGAAATCAGAGATTCAGGAGTTTTGTTAAATGAAAGGAAACCCCATTCCTGAACTAAGCATCACTGAGTGGCACTCAAATTTAGCATTTGCTGTAGATGTGACTGCACTTATGAATGAACTGAATACAAAATTACAAGGCAAATTTGGTTTTTTTTTTGCACATGATATGCACAGCCTAGTCAAGGCCTTCATGGGGAAGCTGCTACTTCTCTCTCCACAAGTCGAGAGGAACACACTGATACTCCGTTCCACACTGAGAGGGAGGAATCTACCTGATGATCCTCTTAAGAGATACTGTATGCAGCCATGGTCTGGGCATTGCATGGCGAGTTTCCCAGGCAATTTGAAGACTTCAAAGCAGTGGAAACTGAAATGTTCACCAACTTCTCTCCTTTTACATGTGATGTAGACAGTGCCCCCCAGTGAGCTCCAACTTGAACTTACAGTCTTGCAGTCTGATGCATTGCTGGCACAACACTTCAAGTCAGTGCCATTACTGGCATTCTGCTTTCCTTTCAAAAAGGAGAATTTCCCACACTTGAGAAGACTAGCTCAGAGAATGCTTGTCTTCTTTAGATTAACATATATATGTGAATAGACATTTTCAATAATGAAATTCAACAAATCCAGGTACAGTTCTTCTCTCTGTGATGACCATCTGTCTGCTGTATTGCAAATAGCATCATCAGGAATTACACCTGACTTCAGTGCACTAGTTGAGGCTTATCAAAGACTTCATTCTTCTCACGAAGCTGTCAAAGGTACAGAAACAGTATAATATAGTAAAATTTCTTACTTTTTTTTTTTTTTGTTTTACACAATCAGGAATTGTAGACTGTGTTAGAAAGCATGCAGTAGTGTGCATATGTTCCATAGTTCAATAAATCAAACAAAATCTGTGAATATTTGGTCTAAATTAATTTTATCATGATGAAAAAAAGAAATATAACATGTTAACCATAATGTAAAAATTGACAGAATGTGTTCGACTCTCCTCAAAAAGCTGGTTTTCTCATGTGGCCCCCCTCATAAAAATAGCTGCCTGCCGCTGGCTTAAGATTAATTTTTTGGCATATGGACATCTAAATTGAGCTGGCTATACAGTTACTTACATTCTGGAAATGTCTTCTAAGTCATTTGTCTTAAATTATATGTCAATCATTGTAGCTAGCTGTTACAAATCCTTCCCCACTTTCTTTTTATTCTGAGCACACTGCAGTGGTGGTTAGTATTTCTACAACTTTAATCAAAATACCACTCCTGACTGCTGAAAGGAGAAGTCATAGAGGCTAGGAGCTAATGGTAACAGCAAAACCCGAGACAAAACCAACCCAGCGAAAGGTTTAATCACAATTACTGTATGTACTGTATGTGTATTATTTTGGACAATGATGCAAAACAGCTGGCAAATAAGTTTGCTTAGGTCATCCATGGTGTGCTGTTAAACTGATTTAAATTCTTCTGGAACATAATCAGTTTTCATTTTAATTTTTCCCTCCTCCATTCTTACCTAACCATATCATACAATTTATTCAGATAATATGAAAAAATAAAAGGTAAAAGATTAATGTCTACTAATAGAGTTAAGTGTTCAGATAGATAGATAGATAGATAGATAGATAGATAGATAGATAGATAGATAGATAGATAGATAAACAAGCTTAAATACATTCAGTATAAACAGGGTATACAAAAAGAATCATGGTCTTCATGTTAAAGTCTTTAAGAATTTTATTAGTAACCAAAGAATAACAAATGCTTTATTAAAAGTTTCTTTTTTTTTTTTACAGTTTTTTATTATCACTGAATGCTATTTAGGAATGTTACTTACGTGAATGGTGTCCGCCAGTAATGATGAAACGCTCTGTGCTTCATAGTAAGTTCATAAAACCAAATTTCAGCCCATCTGTTCAGATAATTGCCATATTGAATTGTGAGGACTTCTTTCAATATGACCAATGATATCTGCGACAACGTCAGGAGTACTGAGGGAATGGTATCTCGGTTTACATGCACTGATCACAAAGCCAGTAGTACGCCACTTTTTCACTTTTTGCTAAATCGTGTGTCTTGCAGGAGCACAGGTTATGCTCCATGAATCTCTTGTGTGTCACCTTGAAGGAGCCTGCACAAACTTACAGTTCCACAATTGAAATATGCTGTAGCAAATACAAAGATACTGTAACAGGCCTAACAAAATTAAACTCTACCAGACAGTCCTGCTAACTTCTCCCAACAGTGTTTGCTGCCTCTAAAATCTGCATGTGGAGCTGCTTTTTGGACTGTCACTCTCTATATGTTTCATACAAAGTATTTTTGGCCTGTGTTTTGACATAAGCACAGTACAAAATTATTCTGAAAAAATAAATGTAATTAAATTAAATTCAACATTTATACTGTTTGTGTCTTTATCTGCTGTATGGACACAATCTCTGTGAATTGACTGAAAGAAAACTACACAGATAAAAAAAAAGGATCATAATATGTTTTCCCTGAAAGGTAACGGGAATCAATGTCCTCAACAACATAAAGACATTAGCAATCACAAACAGAACTCTTGCCGATTTGCTGCGTGTTCAGACCAAGAGAAGTCAGTTAATGTAATTTGTGTACCTAATAAGAACTGACCCTGGATGACTCCCATTGGATCTCTAATGAGCTGTGTCCACTAGGAAGAAAACGCAATGCAGACTGAAAAGATAAAAGCTTGATGTGTATATTTTGTAAACCAGCACAAATTATTTTTGAAAATAAATTAAATCGAACAGGTCACTCTTCCCCACTTTTGTTGGTCAGAATAGTGCATTTAGAAATACAGACAAACAACAAGCTCATGCGAGTGTTGTTAACATTGAAATCTTTCAAATAAAAAGATGAATAACTATACTGCCAGTAAAGATACAGAAATAGTTCTCTATAAATAATGCTAATAACTGTTAACTTATTATGACACAATTTAGATATACCTGGGGTGGCCGCAGCATCCGATCCAGGGTTAGTTTCTGCACCCCTCTACCTCACTTGTATTAAGTGGGTTTAAGTGGGAGAATGAATAGGTAGATGCATGGGTCACTAAGATTTTCTTGAGTTATTGTTAAATATGTACAAGTCAACTATTATTCAATATAAATACTCTAAAATCATTTAATTTTTTATTAACAGTAAAGTTATTCAGCTACAGTATGTCTTTAATGTATTGATTTTCATTACCTTGTTAGAAAGAAAGAAAGAAAGAAAGAAAGAAAGAAAGAAAGAAAGAAAGAAAGAAATGTAAAATTTTAGAAATGCAAAACAAAACATTTAGAAACAAAGACAATGAATGGAGGTATCTAGCACTTTTTTGATATGTCTGTTTAATGGGCTTCATTAATTTTGCATCATGGGGCTGTTGCAGGCAATGAGACAAGGCCTTTATTTGAAGGTCTGGACAGGCAAGAACTACTAGAGGGTAAAAACCTCAGTCATGCAATGTTGAAGTGAAACCTCCAAGAGCAGCAGAGTCAGAGTCAGTGAGTGGCACCAGGAAAGTAAAAGGAACATGAACTCGATGAAGCTACAGGACAAGAAAACAACACAGCAGGAGTGGCCCAATGCTGTACTTGAAGAGAGGCCGTGGGGGGAATACTAAAAGAATTTAATAGACAATGTTAAAAAAAATATACAATTCAGATACCAGTGTGGATCAATTTTATTATTGCTGTGAATGCCCCTAGCAGCACCTAGAAGGACAATCAAGAAAGAGAAAGGCTATTATGGACTTCCAAGTATCTAACTCTCCATGTTGATAGATAGCAGCAACAGGGACTTGTGTGGAAAACAGGACTCCCTATTCTTCATTACACAGGTCCAGCCCAGAGCCCAAAATCTTATCATAAGGAATTTGTCTCTTTGATGGGGGGATAATGAGCTTAAGAGAGTGGTGGCTCAAGAAACTGAGAAGGATCAACGTGCCTGGGATTGTGCAGGAGCATCTCTGGCTTGACTTTTTAAAGAAGAAGTGAGGCTAGAGGTATTAAGAAGAAACACAGGGAAACAGAAGGTGGGGGAAACGTGCTTTAGTGGCATGAGGCACACATGTGGGAAGAGTACTTCACCAGAAACCCTGACGTGATTTAATCAGGCCAAGAACTACAGATGAATTTATGTTGACTTTTAATATATTTTGTGTTGAATCCCTATAATCCCCCATGTATTTCTTCTCAGTTTAATAAAGCAACACTTTATTTTTGATGTTATATATAAGACATGTTACTGTGTTAAATATTAACTGCATTTAAAATTCTATATTAAACACCTTTCGTTCTTTTTTTCTGAAGCCTAACTGGGGTTAGAGCCCATCCAGGATTCATCAGTGCAAGAAAGGAAGGAACCTACCTTGCATGAGATGCCAGTGCACCAAAAGACATATTAACTGAAAAGAAAAGTTAACAGGCAAGTGGATTCTTCACTGTTAACACATTTCAAGCAATAGTTGCCTGACTGTTTGGCAAACAAATCTCACCATTTTCTCACTTGTTTGCACTCCAGATGTCATTCAGTGACACAGATAGTGCTTCAGTCTTACTCATCAGACCAAGTGACCTTTTGCTTGTTTTTTGCAATGCAGAGAATTATTGAAACATACATTTTCCCACTTAATCACAAGCCAGTTGAGTTAGGAGCTCTGGTAACTAACTGCTCAATATTTATTCACTGACATCACAGTGCCATCTATTCAGACCCTTTAGAGGCAACATAAAAATACTATTTTTCTTTTCTGCAAGATATATGGAGGCTATTTAAACACATCGTCATATATTACCGGGGACATAATGCATTGCACAGAATATATCAATGCAAAGGCTGCGTGAAGTAAACATGCTCACATACAAGGGTCCCTTGGGAGGGGTGCTGTGTGTCAGCAAGCTTTTCATGGTCTTATTGAAAACATCCATCTCTGTCTTGCATGTTGGATATCCGTTCACCTGGAAATGCTTTTGGAATTTGTGTCGATGGGTTTCCTCCGGGCTCAAGGATTTGTTTACTATTAATTTTATAACATTTTACTACAAGAAGTCTTCATGAATTATTGAAAGTCTTTATATTAATATTGTAAAAGATGCCATGCCATTATAATAACACTGTAAAACACAAGGCAGAATATGAAACCTCACATAGCCAAACATTAAACATTTATTTAGAAAAGTGTTTGTAGAATAAGTTATATACAATCAGTGAAAATTCCATTACATTTAGTAGATGATTTGGAAAACAAAATGTACTCGATGGCCTTTCTAAGCTGTTTTATTTTTTAAGTAAACAAAATTATAATTTCCTCTTTGCAATCTTACATGAACATCAATATTACAGAGACCGTTTGACTAGCAGATCTATTACATTTTAATTGTATGCCAATAGTACCAAGCTATAATTTATAAAGAAAAATAATGAACATACAATTTTAAGGATTTGATGTATTTCTTGAGATTTTTATCTTTGATTAATCAACTATCTTCAACAATAAAATACAATGATTATTCCTACTGTAGGATAAATACACTAATATTGAAAAAGTGCAAATTTTCATTAATTATTCCTTCAGTTTATTTATTAAATTTACTTAAGTTATTCACCTTATTTGCTTTACTTTTTACTTTATTTTATTATTGGACATTTTACAAAGATATTTTCTTATTTATGTTGTTCAAATGTCATTCTTCTATCTAAACAATGATCATCTAGAAAAAGTTAGTGCCAATCGAAACTGATCTAGGAAAATTTCCACAGGTTTCAAGACAATATAAATGCATTGATACTATGGTAGAATAAATGTTGAAAAGATCATTCATTATCCTATTGAATATTGAAATGTTCAGTTTCCACCTTAATAAAAGTGTCTGTGTGTTCATCTACTTGCTATGTCTCTGTCATTCCAACATTGTGGTGCATCACAAACATTTGTCTGAGTAAAATGCATTGCATTTGTCATTCCAACAGATGGCACATCACAAAGATTAGCGCTGCTTTTACACATCCCATAACCAGATGACACATAACAGAAACATTGCATGGATTACTGCAAGTGTGAACACTGAGGTCTACATCGATTACTTAGATTTGAACCCGTCTTAGGAGGGCAGCACAGCTAGTCACAGAATATACCCAGAAATTCAAAATAGGAATATCTCTTTTATGCACCTGAAATTTAAATCCCCATTACTTTGTATTTGCAATTGTGTAAAAACAAAATAAATTTTACTTTTGTTCTTGAAGCTACTGAAACCAAAATGTTTTCTTACAAATGGACTCTTTGGTTTGAAAGGGCTGCAGTTCCTTAATAAATTAAACTTTGCACAAAAAAGGCTCTCCAAAACATACTACAAATAGGCGATTCCCATAAATGACATTTCAAAATAATGTTTTTTTTTGTTTTGCACAAATGATGAAAGCTATAGTTAACTAAGACTGGTGAATGTTGGATGGATGCTTTTACATACAGTATAGAGATGAACAAGAAGGTCTTAAATGTACTCATAATTAAACAGTGAAAAATTAAACAAAAATGTATCTTTTAACTATTGACATAAGTGCACATCTTATGAGTGGCAAAGTTTCAATCATATCTTCCTCATTCTCCAGACCTGGCAACCATCTGTTCCTCAAAATAAAGGACTACCTCCCTGGTGCGTGCTGCACCAATAATGAAGACACCAGTTTGTACTCAAAACAGCAGTTGCACAAGCAACATAAAACACAGTGAACCATTGTGAATGCAATAACCATATAAATCCATTTTGGTTTTACTGGTGCTTCTCTACAGAAATCAGGCTGAAACATTACTTGATCATCCTTCATATCACTACATTAAATTTCATTAAGATGTGTCATCATTTGTAGAGAGTGGCAATCAATAAGGCTATTTGTGCATAAAAACTTTAAAAACAGCGGATTCTCATTACCATTCATTTGTTGTTGTTTGAAGCACATTCTGGTTTTTATTTTTGAATGCGTCATGGCAGAGTTGTGAATGATAAAGCTTCTAGTTCTGTCCTGCGCATCATCTCCCAACAGGAAACAGATAGATTCTGGTTAGAATTTTTGCTTCAGAAACATCAGAATCTTTTATCATCTTTGCTTTTTGTGAGAGACTTGAATGTTTCAAGCACAATATGTTTTTTGATACACTTTCAAATTCTTTGTTTTTCTTTTTGTTGCACATTGAAGCCTATGTGTTCATTTAAAAACATTAAAACCATTTTTAGTTGATAGTCTATTCTGCTTTGTTTCTTTATGGAACATTCCGTACCATATTTTAATGTTTTTATCCTTGAGATCATACAGTATGTTAAATTCTGTATACTTTGACACATGTTTACCATTACAGACACATTCTGTTTTAAGGCATATTTCAAGCTTTGTTACTTTTTCAATGAACAGGTTTGTCTTTTTCATAATCATGGACAAATTGCTTTGGCCATTTCTTTTCCTGCTCTTTACATTTTCTTTTTCTATTAGTAACCGCTGTTTTCTTTTGAAGCATACATATTGTTTGTGAAGCATACATTTTGTTTACAGGGAATGTTTCTTTGTTTTCAATGGAAGTACTTAAAATGGAAAATGGAGTTTAGATGTTATCTAAAATATTTGTATTAACCAATTATGGGGAAAGGATATTTGTAGGGAGAATGTATAGAAATGACAGTGATATATGAAAAAGTCAGCTTCCACCGTGGACCTACCCTTCAAAAATCTTTGTTCTTGGCTCATGAGCTGAGCAACGTCCCCACTGTGTTTCATCATGGTTTTTAACATTCAATTTTTAATATGTTTCATGTTATGAACTGTTTTTTTTTTTGGTTGTGTGATATTGGTTTTTGTCATGTTTATGGATAAGTCAATGTTGTAATTTCAATGTTATCTTAGGACCTTTGTTTTTGATGTGCACTGCCATTTTGTGCTTGTCATTCATGGACATATTGCTTACAATCGTTCTGCCCATTGCACAGAGGTTACACAATGTGTTCTGTCATCAAGATTCTCCTCTTTAAGAGGACAATGCAGAATGTCTGCCGTCTGTATACTGAATTCACTTTTAAAGTCAATGTCTTTGTATGGGCTAGTATAGGGAATCTGAGACAAGGTTGTGTTATGACTTTTTGAAATGCTCATTGACTTAAAGGAGTCTGGTCTTGCTGATTCAGTTCTTATTTGTTTCATATGGTATGTGACCCTTGCCTGCTATTAGACTCTTCTATAATTCTGTTTGCTTATTTCATTCAGATCACAACATTCACCTTCCCACTTTCTGTATCTTAAATTCTCTATTTCTCTCTGCAAATCAACCTTTTCTCAACATAATTTCCGGCTTACACGTCATAGTTATTGTGGTACAGAATGCCATTTAAACTACATGTTGAAGTTACTTTTAGGCCATACCTTTGCACTTACTAGTCCCACAGCAGAAAACTGCATTTATAGATTCTGAAAATATTTAAACTACTAGAACCTTAAAGTTGTGTTTGAGCTGCCCTTTTGTCTCATCAGGCCTTTAGTATCTTTTTGCTGAGAACAGGCATTGTGCTGGCTTCATTACATTCATCTGTCTGCTAAGTGTGTTAGGTTAGGTGCCCACACTCTGAAGTCCTGGGGGACTGCTGTATACCTTTTTTCTCTTAGTTGCTCTTACAAGATTCTTATCTGAAAGACATCTGAACAGTGGAAAGGTCTACTACCCTCTGCCTATCAGTCTCAGCCTGTCCACACTAGTATGAAGATGAACATCCTGTTTATATTTAATTATCTCTGTCACCCTTTCCCACCATCATATACAGTAACAGTTCTACACTGGTAGTCCAATGTGAGCCAGGCAACTCTTTAAAATCCTGTAGAATCTTCTATTATTTGATTCACTTCCAATATAACAATAAAAAATAATTATGCTGCTGTTAATCTGTTTAAAAGCTCAGTCAGTTGCCTGAGATATATACTTTTTAAAAAGGCAGGCTAAAAGATTAGGTTAGATTAAACAAAGCACTCATATTATTGCATCATCTCAAGTGTATTATTTAAATTTTACATTAAACAACATTAATAATAATTAAAATGCTGCAAGCAACACTGACTCATGACATAGCTTCATCTCATAGACAGCCTCAGTGCATTTCACTACTAATGCACTCATGGTGCTTGGTCACAGAATGACACTGGAATTAATCTGTGATTAAAGGATGGGCTTAGATAACAATTTGATTCTTGTTTGGCTTCTCAGAGTCTGGTTCGACTATAATTGTTAATATGTTATAATCCTCTGCAATGCATACTAGGAATATGTCTTTGCAGCGGCGATTCACATTATTAAACCTCCCATAAAGACACTAACTACCTTTGAATGTTGGATACTGTGAGCTTTAATGCCAATAATGTTTACATTCTACATGTTTAGAAATATCTATTTAATTGTAAAAATGACAGTTAAAGTCTCACAAGTTCAAAGATCTTCATGAAAATTTGTATTCTCATAGAGGGTTGGTAAATTTCCAGTATTCATCACCTATTGGGATGTAAAGTTTTTACAAACTGCTGAAACAATAAGCAGTGTTTCATATAACACATTTCCCCAACTACAGGGTATAGTAGCAGTCTATGTGAAATTTAATTTATTAACCAACAGAGTTTTGATATAATAGGAAGAAGTGATATGGAGGACATGTTGTTGAAACGTTTTGGCTTTTTCTAAAAACAGACTGTGTATCAGGTTATAAATCAATTTAAAATTGTTCATAGTAGCCAGTGTCACAGGAATCACATATGGCAGAGCGTAAAACCTGTAATCATGGTTTCTATAATGATTTTTTATCTGTGTTCATGTGTAATGGGGAAAAATGAGTTTCCACTGGGAAACTTCAACATGAATATTCTTTTACATGGCAAATTCATTTAGAACAGTTTGAGAAAACAAATTCACTAGGTCACAAGGTTATACTGACCTGTCAACCTGTTGTCATTATCCATCCATTTTCCAACCCACTGAATCCAAACACAGGGTCATGGGGGTCTGCTGGAGCCAATCCCAGCCAACACCATGCTCAGTAATTTCTATTTAGATGACTGCTTAAAGTCAGTTGCAACAGAAGAACAAACTATAAAGTTGGCAAAAGATCTCCAAGCTGTATGCTTCAGAGGGGGATTTCACCTGACCATGTGGGTGAGTAACAGCAAGGCAATTTTGTTGTCTATTTCTGATGAAGACACAGTTCTTGAATAAAAGGACTTAGATTTGAGCCATAGTTTGCCCCCAACAGAACGTGCCATGGGCATCCAGTGGTGCATTAATATAGACAGTTTGAAATTTCAAATAAAGTTTCAAGACAACCTCACAGGAGGGCAGGAGCCAATCCTGGACAGGGTGCCAACCCACCACAGAACACACACATACACAACAAGCACACACTAGGGCCAATGTAGAATCGCCAATCCACATGTCTTTGGACTGTGGGAGGAAACCGGAGAGCCCAGAGAAAACCCACGCAGACACAGGGAGAACATGCAAACTCCACGCAGGGAGGACCCAGGAAGCAAACCCAGGTCTCCTAACTGCGAAGCAGCAGCACTACCACTGCGCCACCATGTCATTATAAAAATAATAAATAACATTTTCTGTTTCATCAACAACATCATTTTCATTCTGCTTATCCTGATAAAGGTCAGAGTAGAAATGGCTCACTTTATCTTCTACAACTTTTCCAAAATTTAATTTTGAATTCATAGACGTCCCCGGCCAACAGAGAGATATAATTCCTCTAGCTTGTCCTGGTGGGGCTGTTCCTTGTGTGTGTTCAATGTGAGGGGGCAAAGGGGTGTTCTACCTATAGGCCCAAAACACTTTAACTTTCTTTCCTTGATCTGGAGAAACAGCGGTTCAAGGTTCTCTTGACTTTGCAATCTCCTCTCCCTGGCATGAGAGTGTGCCCAGCAACCCTGCACAGAAGCCATATTTCAGTCACTTGTGCTCAGGATCTTATTCATTTGATTGTAGGTGAGTATAGGAATATAGGCTGAATAGTATATTGAAATTGAAAGCTTTGAAAACCACTGTTTCAATACCACAGTTCAATATAAATCCACATAATCTCCTTTTTCTCTTTCTCACATGAGCAAAACCCTGAGGTACATGAACACTTCCAGTTGGGGCAGCTGCTCAACCCTTACTTCAAGGGAACAAGCCACACTTATCCAGGAAAGAAGTATGACCTGAGCCTTGGAGATACATATTCATATATGAAACTATTGAATTTTCCTAAATGTTCCCACATTTTTTAAGATAGCCGGCATTGTCTTTTGCACAGAACAATGTACTGACAGGATGCAATGCTTTCCATTTTTTATCCACCAAATGGCTCTCTAATGTCGTTACAAGTGTATGTCCACAGTACTGGTGCCTGCTGTACAGCAACATGCAGTCCGCCACAAAGAACAAGTAGTGAGCTTGTGCGCTTTCTGCCGTTTAGGGTTTGCCAAAAGGGCAACATTTCAGGGCCCTGGATTACAGCTTCTGCAGTTTCAAATGGTTAGGCTTCCTATTTTCTAAGTCATTTTGGGGTTAATTTAGTATATAGTGCGATGTCGTTTTCTTTGTATTTGCACCTTGAAATTTTCATCACCAGCACTCTTGTAACTGTAATACATTTGTACCGGCTCAATTTCCCCTTTGTTAAACTACTGTCATCTATATCCATTGTTCTGTACAGATGTTGCCAATTTCTTTTCATCTTGACCACCTTTTGAAAACTAACAGGTTGCTTTGACAATATTTGCAGATTCTTTGAGCTGAATAAGAAATTGCTCACAACAGAGTAGCATTAATCAGTTGGGGCCTGATATCAGCAGAAGGCTTTTCGGTTCTTTTGCTTCTGTGTCACTGGCTAAGACTGTTTAACTTCTATGATGCATTAGCTATGATTTGACTACATTCCAGACCTTCTCTGCTAAAAAAATGTAAACTCTGAATACATTGTGAACAGTGTATTTTGTGTAATATAAAAAACTGTGATAAAGCCTTTGAGTATTTCGTGATTTGTTACTTTTTCCTTCCTGGATAGAGTCATCTACAGTATGTTTCATTTAAAAAATTATTAGCATTTTTGTACCTTTTAAAATGCATTTCTGAATTTCATATGGGATTTGCTTTTGGCTGCACTTTGGCTCAGCGTGTATTGTTGCTGTTCCACAAATAAGTACATCTCAGTATTTCTTTAAGGGGTGTAGCCTGCAGGGGTGGCACCAGCTCCCCAAACCCAACACAGACAGACACAACTACAGGCACAAGTCCAGCACAACACAGGTTTTTATTTATGTAGAAAACACTTCCCAAACTGTTTCCCACAACACCAATGCACACAGCACAGTACAATACAAAACACTTACCACTTTATTTTCTTCTTCTTATCTCTGTCTATCTTTATCTGCCTTCACTCCTCCTCTAGAAAGCTTTATTATCTCCCTCCCAACTCTGGCTCCTTTTATCCTGCACCCCGCAATACTTCCAATGGCCTGGAAGCACTTCTGGTTGAGGCAGAAACCCAATGTAATAGGGCCCCAAAGTCCCTACAGCACCCCCTGGTGGCACTCAGGGAACCCATCAGGGCTGTGCTGAACTCCATCTCCCATGAGGTCCTGTGGGAATCAAAGGCACTGCTGCAACCCATGGGAGCTGCCATCTAGTGTTTTAGGGGAGGTAATGCCCTGTAGATATTCTCTCCCCCAATCCTTCTATTATGGAGGCATCCTGGCTGGGTAAGGGCCCTGGCTGTCTGCCACAGGGGTTAAAAAAATGTATTTTATGGCAGAAATCCTTTGGTGATCGTTGCTTGACTTTGACTCCAGATTCAGAAGCTCTGTTTTATGCGATGCTTTCAGACTGAGCAGAAAAACCAAACAATTTGCAATTTAGTTAAAAAAGTATATGTTGGCAGTACATACAACATATACGTTGCACCCACACCATCAATCAAATTGGTATAATAGCTAATATAATGTCAAATCCTCATATTTAATGATACAATTGTTCATGCATTGAGACTTATGACATAGAGTCCTGTGATGTTTAGTGCTACACCAAAGATCTGGCAACTGTGTATAGATAAGCACTGTGCGGGTCTTATATATAAACATCTACACGTGGAATTGTGTGTGTCTGTCTGTCCCAGAAGTGAGAGGTGGAGTCGGTGTAAGGGCTCCACCTCCAAGGAAACAGGAAACTTGCTTAGCCGCTAATAATACAAGTGAGGCCAGCTCATCAGTAAAACGAAACCTCAGAAGAAAGACAAAGTCGCTAAGCCGCTAACATCGGCAAAACGGTATCCCTTTTACTTTTTCTCTCGCCACTAATGCACAAGTGAGGCGAGCATGTCAGCAAAATTAAACTTCCGATGAAAGACAAAGTCACTTAGCACATCAGCAAAATGAATCCTCCTAGAAGAGAGATGCCCAGAGTAGTTTCTTTCAATTACCTGACATGTCTATATTTCAGTTTTTTTTCTGACAATTTCAATAGTTTCTAGGACCAAAGGGCTTTTTACTAGCTTACACAGCTAGTTTTTAACTAAACTTTGTATGATGCTCTTACTCCAATCCATGGCAGGCTGAGACTCAGTCTACAGGGGTGATTGGTAAATGGACTACTTGAGTAGGAGCTCACCTTTCCTCAACTTTGCCAAGTCTTCCTGTACTGATCACCAAAAAACACAAATGAAGATCAACACTTTGTTCCCTACTGAATTCACTTCCTACATCATACAAATGTGTTGTTAATAAATTTGTATTGTGCTCCAATTATAACATAAGTTTCAAGGTCAACCTGTTCTGGGTTGTGAAATTAAGATCTTGGAGGGCCATGGTATCTTAATACAGGAACCAATTATTGATGCTAATGTAGCACGTCATACTAACTCGGGGGTCTCAAAAATCAGTCCCATTTTAGTTAAATCCAATTTCTTACTTAGAAACCAATTCTTGCTCCCCATAAAACACATTCTTAAATTCTATGGTTTGTCAGTACTCTCACACTGATATAAAATTTATTTCCTTTTTTTGTGAGAGCACCTTGCAAATGTTTTGTGGAACAGAGGAGATCGATATTTCTCAAACTCTCACCCTTTTTCTTTTCTTTTTAAATATTTTATTGAAACAGATACTGTATAATGGACAGATACCTTAAGTGTAATTGGCGACAGGTTAGCTAGTCATCTGTTTGCTCGCTTTTCGTTTCATTACTGTGTGGCGGCTTGTTAAGGAAAAAAGAAATAAATGAAGGATTTTGCATCTTAAACAGCAAGTCACTTAAAATGATCACAACAGGAGAATTTTCCAATAGCTGGCAGCGTGAAAACTTGCAACCATCACAGCACTCTAGGATCTGAGTGGCCAATTTGTTAAGTAACCCAATTCAATATCAAATTTAGCCTCTATAAAGTCATAAAAAAAAGCACAATAAGGGTATGGGTTGTGGAGCATGGCCCGGACACAGACAGGCGGACATCGATAGTTCACTCAAAACACGTTTATTGTACAGTCTATTTACAAATAAGTGACACACACAACCTCAGTACTCCCCCAAAGTCCAGGCCTTTCCCTCAATGCCTTTCTCTCAGGTCTGCCTCCACTCCTCTCCTCCCGAGCTCCGTCTCTCTTTCTCCATCGAATGGAGGGAGGCGGCCCCTTTTATACACACCCGGATGTGCTCCGGTTTCCCCCCTATTAGCTTCGGCTGGCACTCCCCAGTGTGGCGGAAGTACCGGCTGCATACCCGGAAGCACTCTGGGTGTCCCTGGTCGTCTTCTCCCAGCACTTCCGGGTGTGGTGGAAATGCTGAGGACCAGGGCTCTAAAGGGATCAGGGCTCCCCCTGGCGGTGACCACGGGCCCCTATAGGGTTGAGCTTCTATATCCAATGTAACAATTGCTGAAGGATTTTTCTGCTTTCTGGTGGACTTATGGAAGTGAGTCTTAGCTCACTATCATTGTCACTACATTTAATTTTGCCTATTTTTTCTTTGAATTGGTTACAAACACATTTGACCCTTTAGAAACTGCTTTGCAAAAAATTTCCACTACATGTATTAAGTAATCAATTACATGGAGCTGACACGTATCTCTATTAAAATGGATTTTATGACTGCAATGAACATCCATGCACAATATTTGTAATACTTGAACATATAGATTTCCTATTAATTACTTTCACACAGATTAGGCCTCTGATACTGGATGGAACATTTTTTTTGTAACAGAGTGTAGAAGAAAAGTATATGTTGCTCACAAACTAGGTTCATCAGTGTGCATCACTGAAACATCTAGAAGATGAGTGCAGTTGTCAGAAGAACTGGCCATTCAGCCCATCATAACTTGTCAATCTTCTTTGATGTAACTTTTGCGAAATATTAACCTAAGTTTTGTAGATCTGCTGATAACAACTATCCACCACAGTACTTCTCATTTATTTCACGTATGCGTGGATCACAGTGTGTAATGACAGCTTTCTAACATTAGGGTGAAATTTACCCTCAATTGTAATATACAATGGCAGTTTTAGTTCAATGAAAACTATCACATTCATTTTGATTGCAGAATTCAAAATTAAGAAAAAAATTGGTGTATGGAATTCATTAACTACATTACAAGAATCTGTCAAATAAGCATGCTTTTTAAATGAAAAGATTTAGAGAGTTGGTGGTGCCATTATTATTTCTGCTGTTTGGCATATCCACAAGGGTGGTCCAGATCTAATTATGCAGATCCATATTGTCTGGACTTTGATTTATGCAGGATGATTCCAGTTCGACACAAAGATGATTCTTCATGTCATCAGTTCGCACACTTCTCGATGGTCCGGGATTTTTCGGGTGATTTTCTATGTAATAAACTTAATAAGTTAAAGCATTGGGCGGCATAGTGGCGCAGTAGTAGCGCTGCTGCCTCTCAGTTAGGAGACCCAGGTTCACTTCCCGGGTCCTCCCTGCATGGAGCCTACATGTTCTCCCTGTGTCTGCGTGGGTTTCCTCCCACAGTCCAAAGACATGCAGGTTAGGTGGATTGGCACATCTAAAATTGTCCCTAGAAAAAAAAAAGTTAAAGTGTAATGAAAATTGCATAATTAGATCTGGCCCACCCTATAGTGTCATCCCCATGTCTGTATGTGTTTCTCCATTTACTTCAGCTTTTATCCCACATCACAATGTCAGTGTTGGGTTAATTTCTAACTCACAACTGGCCCAGCGTAAGTGCCTGTGAACAGACCTCTTCATGGACCGGGGCCCTGCAAGGTTTATTTATTGATTTACCCTCATGCTGCCATCATAGAATCTGGACCACTGCAACCCTTAAAAGAATTAAGCAGGTCTGATAACATTTTGTTAGGTATGGGTTATGCATTTCCGAGTAATATTTTCAGTGCTGCTACTGTAGTCTAAATTATGAACTGCATGTATACAGTATTTAATTTTAAGAAAACATTGCATTACCTCATTCCAGTGTATGCAGTAAGATAGCAACATTGCAAAACTCAATACATAGACGCATAGTTTATAATACCAGGCACGCTAAAGCTTTCGAGTTTGCTTGTTGGAATTTTTGCCCAAGAAGTGGTTAGTTCTTACAAAAACTATTAGCACAGTAAATGTGAGAGCATTAAAAATAAACAAAAAAACTGTTGTGACAGCACAACATTTATTACTATACTAGACCAGGTACCTGTTGTAGACAGGTAATAGAATAATTAAAGAATATTTGCTATCTTTTGCCCTATGCATACCTCCATTGCCTTTTCTCTGTTTTTGCTTGTGTAAATGTCTCTTAACTGGCGCTCCCACTCTTGAGCACATTCCCGTTAAAACATTCATCTCAGACTTCCTCATTATTTTGGAGGCCCCTTTCTCACCTTCTCTGTGGATTCATACTTACCATCTTTGAAGGTGGCTTTCCCAGCATGCCTGAAACTCCTTTACCCCTCCTTGTGCGTCTCACTCTCACACTTCCTCTTTCTTCCTGTCACCAAAGCCAAACTAACCAATTACATCAAAGGCAGACTGACCAATCAGATTGTTCAGAGGGACTGGACACACAGATCTTAGTGTTTTATTATATAGCAGATGGTATAAAAATTAATTGTAAAACTCATTTGTATCATATTTTCTGCAGTGCTTTTCTGAATGACCTTTTAGACATGTATGAATTTATAAAATCCCACATTTTTCAAGCATACAGTGTATAAGAAATTTTTTTTCTGCTTGATACAGAGATCTCCAGAATGGGCACCAAGCTGAAGGGGAGTGTGCTTTTAATTGATAAAAGGCTGTATTCACCGTCCTTAAATATTGCAGACGTCTTTGTGGATTAAACAATATTATGCATGGTATTATGTGACTAATAAATTCCAGATTTTTGTAAGTAGGAGATTTTTGAAGATGATTTTGAAATAGACAGAATAAATTTGCAGGTAGACAAGCTGAAATTTAAGATATGCAAATCTGGAAGTTAGCATTCTGAACAGATCTTCAGCATGGTAAACTGCTTATATGGCACAGGTTACTAATTTGACAGACAGGCAGAAGCTAACAAATTTCCAGTCAGTTAGATTTGTACTATATTCACAGACCTTATTGCTTATGGACATTCTTTTGTTCACATACTGTACTGGTTATGCTGTGAGTATTGGAGAAAGATTGGTTGCTTGCCAAAATTCTACTCACAGTGACAGAATCATTTTCCAAGATATTAACTTGTGGTCTCATCTGCAGTATTTTACGACTAATTTCCTCCAAAGGAATGGAGCTGCACCACGAACTGCAATATCACCGGAGTCAGAATGTATATACAGTCTAACAGCTTTGGCAGCATTAAGAGCATCAAGTATTCCACACTGGAGGCTGAAAAATAACACAGCTGGGATCAAATATAATTTTTAACAGCATGAACATAAAATTGGCATCCATTTGTTCAGAAAATCATTCTCAAGTAAGTGCTCTTTTAGTTTTACAGGGTGCACTCTGTGAAACTCTATTTTTACCTCTGTCCATGAGGCACAATTATCTGCTGGCAGAACAAGTGATATTCTAAGACTCAAGTTTTCCTCACAGACTTTTTCTACATGTTATTCCTACAGTTTGAACTGTGTTTGATGACAGTTCGTATTATTTTAGTAATGAATTTAGGCAGGTGGTTACTGTTGAAGCTTCGGACACGTGTATTCAATTCTATGCTTGTATGCTCTGGAGAAGCTGAAATGGACAAAGCCTGCTGTGAAAAGAAACCTTTCTTGCAGGCAGAGGCCCAATTGATCACTCAACTAGCTAAAATGGCTGTAAACTTGTATTCTGAATCCAGTTCACATCCAGCAGCTCCAAATGAGGACAGGCAACCAAGAGGGGTACCACCCAAACAAGTGTCTTTCTGGTGATATGGAGCTTGCAGAGTCTCTTCACATGCATTTTTCCCCATACCTCAATAAGTGTACCTGCTTTCTCAGAACTGGCCGATCACAAGTGTGCAAACATCGACTGTATGTGTGTGTTCTCTGCAATGAACCATCCACATTTGGTTGCTGCCGCGTCTTCAGTGTCAGGAGGGTAGGCACTGGATCTTCAGTACCCTGAGATGGAAAAGGAACATCAGAAAAATGAATGCAGAGTCAGCTATTACTTTTACTTAGTTTCTAAAAAGTTAACACAATATCCAGTGAACTGAATAAGAATGACGATTATAATAGTGGCTAGATGTCAACATTCTAACTTCCTTTGGTTTCTGTGGAATAAATTGAAATGGGGACATTTCTTAATTGACTTGTACATTATGTAAAAACATGGAAAAGTTATTAGGCATCTGCTATAAAGTAATTGTCATATTCCAGACTGAGCTTCATTAAAGTCATTAACTTTTACTTTGGGACACTTCTAAAGGTTGACGTGGTTGTTTGCCAGACTTTATGTTTCCATTTAGACCAGACACATGAAATTACAGAGATGAACATTTACTTGTACAGATTCAGTGTTTGTTTGAATTGTCATGGTACACTCAATCTGCCATTTTCTCATTTCTGCATTGGTGCCCTTGCTGGTTGAACTGTCAAAGCACATTCCTGACTTGGCCTGCCATCCTCTAATGTCCCCTGCCTTCTCTTATGTATGTGCTAAATTACCTTCCCTAACAGTTTTGGTCTTTAGAGAATTTGGCCCCTGACACTCTGTTTAAACCTGGTAACTCCTTCTTAGCTCCTATTGCTATTATTATTGTTATTTCTAACTTAGAAATTTACTTAGTCAAGGAATATAAAGGATTGTGAGCACTTTTTGTATTATTGTAACAAGTTTCTAAAAGATGGGAGATATACATTTACAAGAAGTAATGAGATACAGTTCTACTACTCTCCTTTACCAGAAATCAATTAAGTTTTTTAATGAGGGTCTATTATGTGATGTTGGGGTGCCAGTGTCTTCCATCACATAGACACTATTCACCCAGCTTAGGCATAATCTATATATGAAAAATGCTAAGAGTTGTCAGTCTGTCAAGCAAAAACTCATGAGCCACTGGGCTTTGAACCTTTATCCTAGTCTTAATTGAGAGCTTATGACGTAATATGTATAATGCAACTCAAGAATTGGTGGTGCCTGCTACCTCAGCCACATAATTGGCCTTCAGGTTCTTCTTGTGGCAAGCAGCAGTAATGCTATGTGACCTGTCTGGCAGGAAAAGAACGGCAGCTCAGGCACGTGGCATTGCTGACAGTAAAAAAAAAACAGCGCAACATCTGCTGACAGTGAGGCAAATGGTACAGGCTGACTGCTGATTGTTATGGACATACATCTGATTGCAACAGAAAGTCATACATAAACAAAGAACTGGAGATACGGGCTTCCTCTACCACATTATTGGATTTTGGGTCCTTAGCATAACAAAAAGCAATGCAACCATGCAACATGATTGAGAGGAAAAAAACAGTGGTGCAAGCACACAGCATGTCTTTCTGGAAAAGAGCTGTGGTGACATCAAATGGCAGTGCAGGACATTGTGCGGCCCAACTGATCGGCACAATAAAGATGGCGACACACTTGGCAGAGTGACCTGGGTGCTGTGTTACAATGAGCCATTCAAAACCAATGAAGGGACCCTAAGACAGAAAGAAGCAGATTACTCACTCAGTGTCCTAGTCCTTAACTCATATTTAAGGAGGTTACTGCACAGAAAAGAATAAGGAAGATTATTTATTGTATTTACAACAGAGACCCCTAAACTGATATAACATTATGGTATTGGAAGAACTGGACTGAAAGTTTGGCCAGTTCCAGCCTGTGAAACTATGGGTCTTAGTTGTCCCTTAACGCCTGCTGTTTCATAGGTCTTTTACCTGCTACTTGCTTCTGCTCTTTTTATTTCTGCTTCTGACTATTGTTTCATTCAATGAAGTGAAAGCTGTGTGTATACTTAATTTAAACCGGTGTCACACTGCTGTTAGTTCTTATTAGTCAGCATCCTTGAAATTTATTCAGAGAGTGATAAAATGAAACAAATGTGATTCAAGTGGAATTACTGTTCTAATTTTTTCTTTCTAGTATGTTTGATAAGAATACCACTTTCTGAGGCATGTAGCTTTACCTTAGTGCTGCTAAGGATTAAAGAAATTCACCGCCTATCGGAAATGCAGCCTGTCTAGGGATTCTGTCTTGTCTATACCTGCAAATAATGATTAATGAGTTACGACACTCTGCGGCTGGGATCCTATAATTGGAAGTGAAAGCTAATGCCAATCCAGCAAATTAAGAGTTTTGTAAAATGAATTTGTCATAGAAAGATGTAACATTATCCTTGCGCAGCACAATATGCGCAATTGCCAAATATATAACCAAAATAAGGAAGAATTCAGTGTGTTATTCTGTCTCATAAAATAATAGGAAACTAAATTATCGACAGTTTGAAAATAGAAGTCTGATTCTATTATGAGAGAAATCTTCCCCGGTCTTTTGATTTTAATGGAGAGTTTTATATCGCTTGGTTCTGCTTTGCAACCTTCAGCTGACACAAGCAAGGAGAAGAAGACAAAGAGATAAATCTGGCTGTCATGATTAAAGGTTACAGCAGTTATCTGAGATTAGATCTGTCTGTTAATATTGATGTTACTATGTGCTGCTGCAACAGTCCCTGACAGTAACCATCTGTCCCCTTAAAAACAGAGGCATGAACCCTGCTCTTGAACCCATTGCAGAAGCTTATCAAAATCTGCTTTGTTTTTACTTATGGCATCCTAAATGTACAGTTTGCTGTGAGAACTCCAGCCTTTAAATAACCAGTAGCAGCTCCACACTTTTTTTTAACTAGCTGGATGTCACTTTAGAAAATAGTGCTTATTTTAACCATGTTGACGCTATTCTCTAATGTTTTGAGATGCACATATTCCTATCACAGTTAATCATATAGTTACACATTCTTTTTGCACATTAGTTTAAATCTGATTTCTGTTTTTATAAGGACTTAGTGTTGTTGCTTTCTAACTTGTATGTTGTATATTGTTCACATTAAAATCTTTACACCAGATAAATATTCATGGTGAATTATTCATCCACACAGTAATTAAAACATTTTTCCATTACAAGAAGGCTGAAAGCAAGAATCCATCCCAGCCATACTGGGCTCAAGAAGAGAAGAAATCCTGTAAGGGAGGGTCAAAGAAGTGAGACACCATAAAATGAGATCAATGACTTTTAATTGAAAATGCACATTGTACACAATGAAGTACAGAATAAATTCAACTAAGTCTACAAAACCAAAAGAACCAATAGGAATCAAACTATTGAAAAATGTCAATGAAGCTAAACAAAAAACTACAGTAAGTTACCAGAAGTGTATCAATGAGCAAAACCCTAAAAGAAACACAAGTAGATAACTTAGACGTGATCCTTAAAATTAAGTTAATACTATGAGGTGGATAAACCCCTTAATACAACTAAACCGTTATGAATAAGATTCCACTTAGCACTAAAAGAGAAAATACACCAACACACACACACACACACACTAAGAAGTAAAGTAATTGAAAGCACATACAATGAGCTATGAGCAAACCAAACCCAGTGAAGGGACCCTAAGGCAGAAAGAAGCAAATTACTCACTCAGTGTCCTTGTCCCAAAACAGAGGCCTGGAAAGCCCTTAAATAGATCAGTTTAAGCCAGCTGCTCTAACAGCTGCTCACTCAAGTTATTGGGAGGCCCGCCCTCCCTGGGCTCAATTACAAGAAACGATAGAAAACAATGAATAAGAAAACCAATGAAGAAAAATTAGTATGCACATCAAAAATAACAGAAGAAAAATTAACAAACTAAGGCCCCAATAATATCCTGACGATTTTAAGGGCACACACCAACACTAACTTATTAACAAAGTAGGACAATTTATAGTCGCTTACAGCATTAATCATACACATACACCTCAAAAGTACTGTATGTGAAAGGAAACCACATTACTCACAGCAACCCCATACTAATATAAGGAAAAAATGCAAATAGGTCATTGACAGAGCTGGGGATTAAAGTGAGGTACCTAAAGCTGTAAAGCAGCAATACACAAAACATGCAAAACAGATTTTACAGAATGTTTTCAGTTTCGTCAGTAGCTGGGGATCATACGAACAGCTGTGGTTACAAGGCCAAAACCATCATGTCAGCTTATTATGGGGAATAGTCATGCACTCATGTCCACACACACTCACTGAGACCAGGTCAATACTGAATTCCTAATTAAGCTAACGAGAACCTCTTTGTAATATAAAAGGAAACTTGAATATTTGGAGGAATATCTACTTTATGAAAAAAAATATGCAACTTCTTAGATTTGAACACATTCGCTGTACATGTAAGGCTGTGGTGCCTATCATTTTCTTCATTTGTAGATTATTTCAAACCAAAAGATACTAAAAATAACCTTACATACACCTTTTTTGAGCACTAAATTGTACTTGTAACTCTGCCTTTCTCTCTAGTCATCTTCTTGTCACCAGTCCTCAACACGTTTCTCACACTGTTTTCCTAAATGTCAATAAACATATGTGTAGTTTATGATGGACAGTTTTCCTTGATCAAAAGGATTTGGAGTACTACAGCATCTCACAAATCAGAGTTGCAGCAGTACTTTTGTTTCATAATTCAGCAAATTCTGCAAAAAGCTAAAGTTTGCCACTGGGGATTAAGATGATATCGAATGAGAGGAAGTCAAAGATCTTGCCTGGTCCATTTCTTGAAAGTAAACACTATAGCACTTAAAATTGTCCTTTCCTCTACTGAGTATTCAAGTCTATAAATCAAGTTCTATTAATTAATTATTGATTTTGGAGCGACATACTACAACACTTTCAAAGTAAGAATCAATCAGAAAGAGGAACAGGAGGAGCACCACCGGAAAGGGAAGCAGAATGCTGTGAATGTGCCTCTAATTTGTATCAACACACCCTTTTGCATAAGCCATAACAATTGTTTATGAACTACACAAGGCTACTTTGGAGTGAACATCACTTCTGCACGAGGGGCTCAACATCAATATTTACCTGTCTCAAAATCACATTTTTCTTATCCCCTCTAATTTTTAATATTCGGGTGCATAAAAGTACACATAGTAATCTCTATGTCTATCTGCCTCGCTGTCTGCATGAAGCAAGTTATTTTTCAAGGAAATCTGTTAAGACACAGTTTTGTTGAAATATCTTGAATACATCATGCTGCACAAATTTTTGAAATTTAAAAATCACCCACTTGAAAGATGACAAACATGAGACCTTTTATAAAACAGAAGAACATTCTGTGTGACTTCCAATTACGGATTAGTTTATTTCAAATTTGCTTTGACAGGGGTCATTTCAACTTGCATATTTTCCTCTTTTAGTCATCTGGCAGTGGCTCCTGACAGCAAATTGGATCCCCAATACAAGTTACAAATACTGGGGGAGGCATGCAAAAGCTGCTCGTACATCAGCTCACCTTTTCCGCTGCTTGAGGTAAGTTAACCATAAAAGTAATAAAAAAGGCAAATGTCACATGTCTAGAAATGAATGTGAGTGCTGCTCTGTAAACACAAAGTGAGCAAATATGTACCCAGTATTTACAGTATGTTACACTTAAAATGACCCGAAGACTGCAATATCTGCACATTATAATGATTCAGTATTTCTCTGATATTTTAATTTATTAGTACAACTCCAGATCTGCCCTCCATTATACTTCAAAGCAGACAACAATTTTACGTTGAAACTTACATTTATTTTAACTCTTCAAATATGTTTTTAAAAAATGTTGTATTTAGGAAATTTGACAATTATAACCCCCCCTTCACCACCACCCCCAATGCCCCCTGTGGCCATAGGCTTGGCACTACCCTCTTTTCAGAATATTGACACTCACAACTGAGGATGAACCAGAGTAAAGGAATAAACATGTGTAACATACTTAGCAAAAATGAATAACATTGTATTTAAAACACAGAGAGGTTAAAGTGCACTCCAAACTGAAATGCAAAACAGTGTTATTAATAAATTTAAATAAATAATGCAATAAACTATTCATAAAATCATAATCAAACTACCAGTGTCAGATGGACCCAAATAAATTCCAATAAAAGTTAAAATCCAAATCAGAAAGGTAAAATCCATGAACATTCTTTCTTTCTCTTTCTTTGTCCTCGTCTGGTCCGTTGGATATCCTACAGACATAGCCCACCATATCCTTCCAATATGCCACTTCAACCATTACCCATGGAGCAATAAGTGCTACAATTGTTGGTCACTGCAACATTTAGTTTGCCATGCCCTCTTCTGCATGCTTCCACATGTTCCCATGACCCCCGCTGCCCAGTTCCACCTTTTAACCTGTCAGCTTACAAGATCACAAGCACCTCCTGGAGCTCCTCCAGCCCTCAATCTCTGCTGCCCATAACTTCATTAACATGACAGAGGCTGCCTGATTTGTCCTTCTCTTTTGCCTTTCCAAAATCAGTGATCGCTTTTCATTTCATTGCCTGTTTTTTTCAAATATTTTCCATCCTTCTATTGCATGAACCCCAGTTCTTTTTATTCTGCTGCTAAAAAGCATAATTTTATTGTAGTCTACTAACAAATATGCAATTTAATTCTATTACCACTGCAGTTTTTTTTTAATATAGCTTACTAATTTTATAGATCAGCAAGGCATATTGCCCTGGCTTAAGTTTATTTTTGCTCATTTGATACATGTGTTGTTTCTGAATTATTATTTGTCATATGTTTTTTGTTTTAATATTATTTTGTTATTATTGATTCATTTAAATATTATTTCATTATGTATTGTGTATTTCAGTTTAAGTGTGTTTATGCTCCTCCTTTTAACACATAAAGCATTAAATGGCCAAGGTCCGGCTTACTTGTCTGAACTTATCATGACTTACAAACCTGAGCGCACATTAAGATCTCAAGATGCCGGTCTACTTAGGATTCCAAGGATTAATAAAATAACAGTGGGAGGTCGAGCTTTTAGTTACAGGGCCCCTAAACTGTGGAATGGTCTTCCTGCTTCTATAAGAGATGCCCCTTCAGTCTCAGCCTTTAAATCCCGGCTGAAGACTCACTACTTCAGTTTAGCATATCCTGACTAGAGCTGCTGATTAAGGCCTTGTTCACACGGGCGTTAAGTTTTTGGATAAACGAACTTGCTCTGAACGTCCTAGACGTTTATGTTGCATTTTGTGGTGGCGATCGATTGACTTCTACACCGGCGTTCGTTTGTCTCTGTCTAACGCCAGCCTGCAGCCCAAATTGTAGTTTGTGTGTTAACCTGTGGAGGCAGTGTCGGGAACTGGATATGAAAGCCCTTGTTTTATTTGAGGTGCCTCCTTTCAATATGGACCATTTTGCTATGTTAGATATTAATCTTCTTGCTTTAAAAATACTCGTATCTGGCGACGTAGCGAGAGAAAAATCGCCGCTACTGGGTTCATCCTCTGACTGCACTGCGTCGGGTTAAAGGAAGTTTTTTTGTGCTTTATGAAGAAATGCGAAAATTTCCGCGCAAGCTTTTTAATTACTGTCGGTTTCCACTTTTGATTGTCTGCTGCAGCTGGTGCAATGCCACATTGCACGCCGATCAACCAATATGCGACTTGGTGTTAGCCCCGAAGAGAGACTACTTGTCACTTTGAGGTAAGGAAACAGTAGTCGAGTGTGCGCTTACACCGGTGTTATGCACTGAAATGCCCCCCCCACCCGCTCCTCCGAAGCGTAAAATAAACGCGCAGAAAACGAACTAGAAGCGGTTTCCTTGCGTTCATTGGGTTTTGAACACCAAGAAAAAGCTGCATGCAACGTTTTTTTGATGCCGTATAAGCGCAGCGGACAAGCGCCGTCACCAAAGCCTGTGTGAACACTCTCATTGACTCCTACGTGTAGAAAACACTCGGCGCTTGATCCGCGCTCACCGGACGCTATGGACGCAAAAAAAATGCTTGATTTTAACGCCCGTGTGAACAAGGCCTAACTGCACAGACTGCATCTCTGTTGTTAGTCATTAGCACTAAAACATAAGTAACATGATAGTTAGAATTGAATACTAACCCTTACCTATTCTGTTTCTGTTCTCAGTACTCAAATGTGGCAATTGGTGCCACGGCCCACCTGCCAAGTTGTTTGCCTGCCTATGGTAAAGTCATCCCTGATGGAGGATCACAGGAATCATGGGAAGAGGGTCCTTTCATCGGAGCAACGTTTCAGCCGTGGCATGGCCAAATAGGGAGGCAGCTAGATGGATGAGGTCTCCAGGACTCTAAAAGTATCCAAATCTTATTAAGTGATATCATCTACTGTTAAATTCTGCTCCGTACTTCTAAAATTTTTATTATTATGCTGTATTAAGGATTTGTTCTGTTCTGTGTATTGTGTTGTATTGACCCCCTTCTTTTGACACCCACTGCACGCCCAACCTACCTGGAAAGGGGTCTCTCTTTGAACTGCCTTTCCCAAGGTTTCTTCCATTTTTCCCTACAAGGTTTTTTTGGGAGTTTTCCTTGTCTTCTCAGAGAGTCAAGGCTGGGGGGCTGTCAAGAGGCAGGGCCTATTAAAGCCCATTGCGGCACTTCCTGTGTGATTTTGGGCTATACAAAAATAAACTGTATTGTATTGTAACTGTATTATATTCTGTGGGTGGAGCCCCAAGAGTTGCGGCCATTATGACAACAGTCTTTAGGGACCACCATAAGACTTTATATTCTGGGTGAGGAAACGGACTCCCTCAGAGTGTCACTGTGCAGTATTGTAAGTAGTGTTTTCATTTGATTTTCTAAGTTATTGTGCATTTTTGTTTCTGTACTTGGATTTCATTTTGGGTCTTATTTTTAGGCAAACCCTTTTTGTTTTTTGTTTTTTTTGTTTACTTTAAATACATTTTAGCATTGATAGTCTTGTCTCTCATGCTAGAGGTTTTATGGTTCCTCTCCCTTGTAAGGGACTGTTGTGTATTTTGGGACATTAAAACATATACAGTGGAACCTTGGTTTGCGAGCATAATTCGTTCCGGAAACATGCTTGTAATCCAAAGCACTCATATATTGTAATACTACATTTTTCTTTATGTCACTGTATCTGGACAATACTGTTATGAGTTTTATTCACATGTGCATGTTAACTGTGGCACACAGAGGCTCAGCAGTTAGAATTGCTGACCAAGCATTGGATTAGATAGCCAAAGACAACTGGAGGCTTGTATAGTCAGCTTAAACACAGGTTAGGGTATTTCTGTCCTCTATAAGCACAAACCTTCTTTACTTCTTGGGAGAATGAGAATCGACATGTAAGCACTATGATATTTCTGTATTTTGTGGGAGAGGAATTCAGCCCTTGTTTGGAAACGAGAAGACCAGCAAATGAAGCAAGAACCATATAAAAGGTCTGGACAGTGGCCAGACCCTTCGAGGCTGTGCCAACAATAGGTGTTGGAAACCCTCCCAGCGTAGGGACGGAAAAAATGGCTGACTGTGTTGATCCAGATTCCCACCTGGATAAAGTTTGTCCATATGCCTCCCCGTCTGTAACTGCGTAAAACGTCAGTAAATGTAAGCTAAAAGATATTTTGTCTCATGTGATTCTTGTACCGCCGTAATCACTATGGGAGGGATATCGCCTTTTCTGGTATATTATGATATTGTTTAATTATTTAATAAGCCACAATATTAACACTAGAATTACCAGAGCCTACGAAAAAACTCGTAATTCCGTCCCACCTTAAACTGCTTCTTAAATCCCTTCACACCTCTCCTCCAGCGCCCTTTGTCTTCTAAATGTGCTGATAAAGAGAAGCCGGCTATTCCATCCCCCCACCAATTTAGAACGTGCACGAACTTCTCTCAGCTCATGCCTTGATTGAGTATCTGGGAGTGAAGTGGAGTTTTAGAGCGGAAATAATAGATCGTTGTTTGGAACACACGCATTTCATGTCTGTTCCGTTTCTACAGTAATCTGTGTCAACACATTGTTAAAACAGAAACTTTTTATATTCTAGTAGTAGATGACAAAATGTAGGCATAAACTATATAATGTATGAAGCCTGAAGTCCAAATAGCAAAGAAACATTTTCACAAGAATAACACAATTGCACTTTTATTCAAACATATAACTGCAGAAACAAAAAGCGCCTTAACATGCGACATTAACACCAGTTTACTGTAACTGACTCCGTGGCTCAATAGACTCAACCCCCGCTTGGGAATCAAGGGGTCGTGGGTTCGATCCTGCGCCCCTCCGTTTTGAGAAGTAAACTGCTCTTGTCTTACTGTTTTACAATAAAAGCATACATTTGATTTCAGTCTGTAACAGCCAGTGCAGTTTATGATCCTTGTAAAGGTTAGCTTTTTTTTTTTTTATTCACTTTTCACTCTCTCAGTCGCGTTCAGAATTAATCCATACAACCCCATCTGACACGGCTGTTTTCACTAAAGGGTTCTGACACACAACGCTGGCGAAGCTGCCTTCTTCGTATCTCACCGTCACTTGCTTTTCGTCTTATTGAGTGTTCCTGCCAGTCCCGCATGTTGCTGTATGCTTTTTCTTTTGTACTACAGGACATGCAGAGGAAAGAATGGTAAAGACCAGTAACCGGCGCTATATGCAATCATCAGACACTCCCCATCTGCCCGTGTCGTTCAAGCACAGGAACATATATTAGTGTAAAGTATAACAAAAGTGCACTTTTATTCAAGTGCACTTTTTCCATCGCTTTTCCTGTAAGAAGCAATGTACACACTCTCTCTATGCTGTGGTTTCTATTACACACCTGAAAGAAAGAGACAATATATGTGAAAATATAATCGCACTAATGCAATATTATTTGAAAGCGAACAGCGCCAGATCGGGTGTGAATTTATGCAAGAACTGGAAATTCTCTGATGCGGGACCTTCCCCCAGGGAAGAAAGTACAGTGTCAGGTGCTCATTCAGTGTAATAGAAACCATAAGCACAGAGAGGTGTGTACACGGCAACAAGTACACGTGTCGTAAATGTAGGAAGGACGGTCCTTGGGTGTGTGGGAACTGTTAATATTTGAATGTGATGATTTCATATAGCACGGAATGAAAATCTGCACTTCTTAGCATTGCACCATGCAAGGTGTCGTATCAATCGCCTACTGTAACTTGCTTTCTTTTTTCTTCAGTTATACAGGTAGTTTTGAATAAAAGTGCACTTGTTTTGTTTGAGAAATGAAGTGTCTGCGTGCACTTTTCGTGGCATTACACGTGTATTTTTGAGCATGCCAGTTTGAGCAGTATAAAAGTATTGAAAAGTATAACAAAACAACGGGCAGATGGGGAGTGTCTGATGATTGCATATAGCGCCGAACTTACTGCTCTTTACTATTCTCTCCTCTGCGTGCCCTCGAGTACAAAAGAAACAGAATACAGACGCGCTATAGCTCTACGTTGTACCACGATGCATACTAACGCCCCCCCACCCAGTTCTGACACACAGACGCTGGTGAAGCTGCCTTCTTCGTATCTCACCGTCACTTGATTTTCTTTTTATTCAGTTTTATTGAGTGTTCCTGCCAGTCCCCCATGTTGCTGTATGCTGGATAGAGAGAAGTGTGTACACTGCTTCTTACAGGAAAAGGCAATGGAAAAGTGCACTTGAATAAAAGTGCACTTTTGTTATACTTTTACACTAATATATGTTCCTGTGCTTGAACGACACGGGCAGATGGGGAGTGTCTGATGATTGCATATAGCGCGAAGTTACTGGTCTTAACCATTCTTTCCCCTGCATGTCCTGTAGCACAAAAGAAAAAGCATACAGCAACATGCGGGACTGGCAGGAACACTCAATAAGACGAAAAGCAAGTGACGGTGAGATACGAAGAAGGCAGCCAGCGTTTGTGTGTCAGAACCGGGGTTTAGTGAAAACAGCCGTGTCAGATGGGGTTGTATGGATTGATTCTGAACGCGACTGAGAGAGTGAAAAGTGAATAAAAAAAAAAAGCTAACCTTTACAAGGATCATAAACTGCACCGGCTGTTACAGACTGAAATCAAATGTATGCTTTTATTGTAAAACAGTAAGACAAGAGCAGTTTACTTCTCAAAACGGAGGGGCGCAGGATCAAACCCCGACCCTTTGATTCAAGCGGGGCTGAGTCTATTGAGCCACGGAGTCAGTTACAGTAAACTGGTGTTAATGTCGCATGTTAAGGCGGCTTTTTGTTTCTGCAGTTATATGTTTGAATAAAAGTGCAATTGTGTTATTCTTGTGAAAATGTTTCTTTGCTATTTGGACTTCAGGCTTCATACATTATATAGTTTATGCCTACATTTTGTCATCTACTACTAGAATATAAAAAGTTTCTGTTTTAACAATGTGTTGACACAGATTACTGTAGAAACGGAACAGACATGAAATGCGTGTGTTCCAAACAACGATCTATTATTTCCACTCTAAAACTCCACTTCACTCCCAGATACTCAATCAAGGCATGAGCTGAGAGAAGTTCGTGCACGTTCTAAATTGGTGGGGGGATGGAATAGCCGGCTTCTCTTTATCAGCACATTTAGAAGACAAAGGGCGCTGGCGGAGAGGTGTGAAGGGATTTAAGAAGCAGTTTAAGGTGGGACGGAATTACGAGTTTTTTCGTAGGCTCTGGTAATTCTAGTGTTAAAAGAACACATTTCCAAGAGAGCTAATGCCTCTGCAGGAAACATAATGGCGTAGTCGGCAGGATTGTGGCTACATTAATAATTATATTATTATATATTAATTATAATATTTTATATATATATTAAACATATGCTTACACTGATGAATGGGAGGCTCGGTAATAATATTTGATATATATATTTCGGATTGGTTGCGCGCACGGTCATGGACTCCCGGCCGAGAATTAAAAACTGCCTTAACATGCCTGGCCTGATTAATTTATCCCATCAAAAGACAAGAGGCGGACTTGTCAAACTCGGCACAGTGCATGAGGCTGGAAAGAAAGCCCGACATCTGTCGGCGAATCGTGGTAGCGTCTGCTACCTACGGTATGAGAGTGAACTTTAAGGTTGGACTTTTAAGTTTAACGCATAAGTGGGACTAAAATTGGACAAAATAAATGGAATACAACAAGATTGAAACTGATGGCACGAGACTGGCTGTCCAGTAAAATGAAACGGCACTCACAGGGGCAGCACAGATTAATTAATGGCCGTACGAAGCCCAAAATCTACCTAGAAAAGTAAATGCCGTGTTGGGAAACACGTATTTACAATAAATTACATCGCTAGCCTTTAGAAAACAATATTGAAGGCTATAAAGAACGGCGCGTTATTGTATATTAGTTGCGGCAGGCAGACAAGACATGCAGGCATTGCACTCACCTTGCCGTTTGCGTGGTAATTCAGCGGAGCTGAAAAAACTAAAAGATGAAATCAAAGCAACAGCGATAGAATCCATAACGTCTCAATCACGATCGCTAAAATAATTTGTAGAAATCTTTAATGGCATCCAAGCAGCTCGATGCAAAAATACAAGCTTCGTCCACGTGTTACAAGCAGTCTAAAAGACGCCAGCTGTTTCTATCAGTCTACCTACAAGGGTAAAGGTTACAGGTTAAAGGTTTTGGCAAAACCCCCACCTATTTTGGTACTTTTAAGAAATTGCCGTGTGTTTAAACACACAGAAATAATTAAATTACCTTTTAAATATAGCTTAAATAACGAACATACTTTATAAGCTAATGTTTAAAAAGAATTTGTAAAACGGTGTACACATATAGCGCTAAAATGCAAAAGAGCTCGAACAACAAAGTGGAAAAAGAATAAATACATTTGGGGTTAAAACTTACAATAAGAACAATTGGTTTAAAGCAAATCAAAAAAGAATGTCTCCACTTTTGTTTAAAACTTATAAACGTGCAAAACATTTTTTCTTTTAAACCCTGATCAAGTTTAAAGGAAAAATACTCTTTAATAATACTAAATAATAAGGGAGACAAGTTCTCACGGATATGTAGCATGTGCCCGATTGTGCATGAATGGAGGTTATGTATTTTGGGAACTCTTAAGGGAATGTATGGTGGCGCAGTGGTTAGCACACTTGCCCGGTGATATGAGATAAAGGTTCAAGCATGTATGTTTTCCTTGTTAAGTCAGAATATTCTTTGTGACCGCATAACTTTTTCTGGGAACACTTTCTTGTTGTGGAATTGTGCTGCGTGATTTCCTCGCGCGTGGATTTTCTTGTTGTCGCAGAATTTACGGATCGCCACGGGTAATACGTTACCCTCGTTTGACGCTGAGTCGTATGTTCGCCACGAAAATTCCATGATCTGGAAAATAGCGCGTATGAAACTGAGGTAAGAAGCATTCCTAATATTTTCAGTAATATCAGCTTGCGGCCTGAGATGTTGTTTGATTAATAATAAGCATGAAGGAAAAGACGTGCTTAAGTATGTTGCATGGTGAAACCCTATAGATAAACAAAAAAGCACAACCTCGAGTGAGTTTATAGCACGTGTGCTAGAAATCGAGAACTTTATTCTGTGAATGAAGTATTGTTGTAAAGAGAACGTGAGTATGTGAATACATGTGAAAGAATGAAGCAATTGCCAAATACTGTGTGTAGAAATGACTGAAACGAGTGAAGGTTGATTGTCTGTTCTCTAGTGAACGAATTTCTGCTTTAGCTAAGTAATTCTACTTGGACATGAAGCAGAGTTTAGAATCTAGAAAAGAAAATAAAAGACGAATAAATTATTTTTATTCAGAGTCTGGGGTGGCAGATGCGTGTTTATGTCATTTGTACGTCTGTCTTTCTATGTTCGTCAGCTGACTAAGAATGTTAAACTGTAGAAATGGGAGACGTCCCATATAAGAATATTCAAAGTTAAATGTAATACATGTGAATATCAATAGTGATCATGACTGGTGATTGATAACACAATCTGTGCCTGGTCTGTGTTTTGAAGCCTGCAAACAGATGCAGAGTTTAAATAACGCCATGACTTATTGACCTCGACGAATCTCAGAATAGCTTGTAACATGGTCAGTTAAAGAGAAGAATTTTCAAATCTGAATTTCATGAAAAGTGTTATAAGCATAAAAGTTGCATTTAAAATCTATAGATGTTCTTGTTCTCCAGATTCAGCAAATCCAGTGACCAACGGATGGAAAACAAACTATGTTTTTATACAAGTTGCAAAAAAATAGCTTAATAGCAAGTTTGGGCATAGCAATTAGAAATAATCTAATCGTAGGATAGTGAATATTTATCAATCATAAATTAATGAATAGCAGCTATTAGAATAATTTTCTTGCATGCTGATTTAGTGCAAGTGTTAAATGTTTTAATGACAATATGCAAACAAATGAACACTAGACTGATTTCATTCTTTGAAAGAACAGTATAGAGGGTTTACATATTTTGATGTATGACAAATGATTATTATTATTGTCACTTCAGTAATTACAGACTGTATTAGAATTGAAATACATTTATTGATTTGTCTCTGTAAGTGATTAATTTTAGGAAGAGTTGTTATTGCATCAATGTATTAGGTTAATGCTCAGTGATAATGCACATAGCAAAATGGATTATTCAGTTATACATTAGAACCATTGTATATAACATCCTGTTATAAGTTAAGACACTTGGATAACTGAGGCAATGTGTTAATTTTGTGTAATGTATGATCCTACTGAAGAAACATTGTCACTAGCATAGTTTAAATGTATTACTCTATTTCTTACTGTTATTTTATGAGACTGAACTGCGGGTCTAGAATTGTCATTTATAATGCTGCATTTGTATGATACATATGATTGGGAAATAATTGCTTTATGTTATGTATTTGCTCTACCTTCCACCCTTCGCTAGTTTAGCATAGCAAGTAGCTTAAGTTTATCCACTAAATTTAGTGGTTAAAGCCTCTCCATTCAGTGGTAAAGTTTTATGAATGAAGTAACAGGTGGTGTATATACAAACGAAGATTTACAGAGACTGTACTGCACTAATGACTTTTAATCTGTTGCACATACCTGAGAATAGCTGGTGAAGAAACACTTGCTTTCCAGAGGGAACGGAGTAAAGAACTAAAGAAAGATTGCAAGTCCAGCTACTCAGATTTGATGCCATGAACTAAGACAAGTTTTATGGACTGTGGCAGGGACAGGCTGTAGCCACTGAGGTGATGTGACAGCTGTTGAAGGCTCCCATGAATGACCACTGAATACAGTGCAAGCTTAGAGGGAAGTGCACCTCTGCTAAAAGGGACAGTCACCATGTGTTCATCTTATGAGCTCCCTAATGGCAAAAGGACTGTTTACTTTCTGTTCCAGTAACAACAAACTTTAGTGCCTTGAAGCAGTCACACTTTGTTCAGACGGATCTGCAAAGTTACCAATCTGCAAAGCCACCAAGAAAGAGACTTTGTTAACAAACCACTGGTTGGACAAGGCATATATATATATATAGCAAGTCTAGGAATATACTTGAAACTATTATAAGAAGGGCTCAAAGGTATGAGGATATGCATGATTTATCAATGATGTGAACTTGTAAATTGGTAACTTGGAATAGAACATCTGATAGTGAAGTTGGGGAGGATAACAGATAGTGAATGAACAATTATGCAATAATACTAGTTAAGAACAATTAATAATCATAGCAATGAAGCTAGAATAGCATCTGAGTTATGTTACAACTATTGTAACTCATAAAGGGATCAGACATCAAAGGGTGGGCACATCTAGCAACATATTGAAGCTAGAAATGATAGAAGTGCCAAAGAATAGTGTAATCCATCAAGATGCTATATAGGATTGTAATATAATCTGATGCTATGACACCCACTGCATGAATTCAGTAATATGTAGACACAACACAGACTATGTAAGAAATAACAGGGCAAAAATCTCCACTAACACCATTGATGAGATATCACTACTTGATAACAGCATGTTAAATGTAACTGTTTGTCCATGTTTACGCTGGTTTTAGATGAATGGTACAGAAGCTATAGTGATACTACATCTCACATGTCCATAAATGACTTGAAATATTGACACTGTGATGGGGATCAAGTACCTTTTGTTTTGTGGATATGACTTTCAAATATTGTTTTTTGTCACAGATCCAGTGACAAAGGGTGGCTTGTAATACTACATTTTTCTTTATGTCACTGTATCTGGACAATACTGTTATGAGTTTTATTCACATGTGCATGTTAACTGTGGCACACAGAGGCTCAGCAGTTAGAATTGCTGACCAAGCATTGGATTAGATAGCCAAAGACAACTGGAGGCTTGTATAGTCAGCTTAAACACAGGTTAGGGTATTTCTGTCCTCTATAAGCACAAACCTTCTTTCCTTCTTGGGAGAATGAGAATCGACATGTAAGCACTATGATATTTCTGTATTTTGTGGGAGAGGAATTCAGCCCTTGTTTGGAAACGAGAAGACCAGCAAATGAAGCAAGAACCATATAAAAGGTCTGGACAGTGGCCAGACCCTTCGAGGCTGTGCCAACAATAGGTGTTGGAAACCCTCCCAGCGTAGGGACGGAAAAAATGGCTGACTGTGTTGATCCAGATTCCCACCTGGATAAAGTCTGTCCATATGCCTCCCCGTCTGTAACTGCGTAAAACGTCAGTAAATGTAAGCTAAAAGATATTTTGTCTCATGTGATTCTTGTACCGCCGTAATCACTATGGGAGGGATATCGCCTTTTCTGGTATATTATGATATTGTTTAATTATTTAATAAGCCACAATATTAAAAGAACACATTTCCAAGAGAGCTAATGCCTCTGCAGGAAACATATATCAAAGCAAATTTCCCCAAAAGAAATAATGGAAACTCAGATAATTGGTTTCACAACTCACAAATATTTATATAAAAATGATTGATAAAATCTTCACTCTAACTAACGGAATCACTTATCTGTTGGATCACTGGAATCTTTTTCTTTTTTTTGCGTCTTTAACAAGGAAACCTATCCAATGGCAGTTGCTTTTGCCTGAAGAGTCACTACACTTGGACACAAAATAAAAAAAATGTTTAATGCACTGTAAAGTTTCTAAACTCTTTTGGGATTCCCCCCAAAGGGACAACACACGGAAGAGCGTCCCAAAGCAAGCAACCGCAGGCTCCCAGCACTGTAGCAGTTCGCCATTAAAGAGAATCAGAAAAGATCATAGTCATACTATAAGCACATGCTGTCGATGGGTGATGCAAGGAACATTATAAATGCAAGAGCACAGTATTACTTAACCATAACCTGGTCACAACCCTGCCTGATTGCTGTGTCTCTGTATAGGAAAGCGTTAGATCCCGCTACAATAAATAACCGTGCTGTTCCTGTTTCCTGCTGAATAAAGCTGGTTTTGCTAAAGTACTGAGACTCAGTCTCGTGTTTTGGGGTGCATGACAGAGACTTGCACGTTACAGCACACACACATACGTGGTCACCATACAATAGTAAACAGTATACGCTCATACGGATGTTGACTATATGAGTGAGGCGCGCCAACTGACAACGAGCATGGGAGACGGTTACCCACAATCCCCACGTGATGCTCGGCGGACAAAGCGTATACACGTATACATACTACTCATATTGCAAGATCTCTCTCGTTTATCAAGTTAAAATTTATGAAAAATTTTAGCCTGTCTTGCAAAACACTCGCAAACCAAGTTACTCACAATCCAAGATTTCACTGTATTTTGTTCTTTTTTGAGCCAAACCCCCTTTTTGGGCCTATGCAGACCAAAGCTTGTCTGTGTAGTTTGGGGGTCAGGCTTCCTTATTTGAGGTATATTCTAGGGAAGGCTCTGGTCTGGTTCAGTTGTCTTTTAAAAGCCTCACATTCTTCACTATTTTGAGAGAATTCAAATCATAACACTGGTTACAAGAATATTTTATAAAAATGTGATAACTGACTAAACTAAAGTAACTGTAAAATGTTCTAACTTTTAAATCAGTTAGCTAAGTCACCAAGTGCACCTAAGAGGAAAACATGTTAAGTGTTCCTAGGCCCTGAAAGCCTCTGGAAAATGCTGAAGCACATTTTCTGAAGTGACCTTGATCTCTTTCTCAATGTAAAGACCTGCTTAGAGTACTAAATGAAACATGTAAAAAGTATTGATTATGCATGTTAATCATTTCTTTCTTATGTTTAGCTTATTTTTTAAAGCGGTTTACATCTTCTTTTGTTTTTCAAAAACTACACACCTTTTGCCGTCTATTTATCAATTTAACGTAATATCTTTTCCTGCCTCTCTTGTTGCCTTTTGAATGACTTTTTAAATTGAGTTTGCAGCTCAATGAATTTCTTTTCTTTATCTCGTTTAATTTCCTATTAAAATGTTCTCTTTTGTTTTATATTGTTATTGATTCTTGTGTTAAACTGTCCTCTTTTTATTTACCCATACAATCATTTTATTACTTTGTTTGCTTAACAAACAAAGCTTTCACCATTTTTTTAAACAAAGAGCAGAAGTAACATCCATTGTATAAATCTGTAAGCATTCATAAAAGGTGGTATTTTGTTTAGTTATAAATGATTATCTTGCAGATTGACTGTGCTTTTCAAAAATATACATCAGCATTTTGGTATGATGATATGGTTACAGCAACCTACAGACAGCCATCTATCTTTTTGCTTCACCTAAAGTTTGATGAAATCTCAGAAGTGTTCAAGACTGTCTCCAAATGCAGTGAAATTCTTTTACATCAATAAAGAAGAAAAAACTGAACTAGTTTTGAGTGGATTATGATGGTGTAATGGTCTTTTAAGTGCTCCCGATGGCAGGAGAAATGTCTGCCAAACATGCTGGCTTGATTATTGAGGCCAAAAATGTGATCTGAGCTGTGAGACAGCAGGGCTAACCATTACACCATCGTGCCTCCTCAAGATTAATAGAATTGAATATCAGAACAGTAAGATATCTTGCAGACAGGAGCAGATAGAAAACATGAATTAACCAAAGCTTGACCTCCACATATTTGATAGCTGGTGCTCATCTCTCTCGAACCGAAAAGTACAGTTTGTTTGCTTTTTTTCCCCTGAGGATTTTGCCCGTTCACTGCCACTGCTATCAAATGCACAACAGACATGACTTCCTCATTCCTTCCTGTCTGCATCAACTGCACAGCACTCTGGGTAATAATATCAAAGGGGAAGGCTTACACATTATATGCAGGTCACATACTAGTCAACACAAAAAGACATTACTGTAAGACACGAAAAACCACAGACATTTCCAGTTTCTTTCTCTATGCGCATTTTTTATTAAAATGTATTTGTGAGTGTTAAGTTAATTTTTGACCACTAATTAGATTAGCATTATATACTCAGGGAGGTGTTCTGAAAGGGGAAGGGGGCATTGTCCCATCTAACATTGGCTGCTATAGCTCTGCGATGTCACATTAGACTCACAAAGCATCACAGGGTGCTGGGATAAAATAGCTTGGCTAAGCCAGCCACTAAAGCGAATTTCAAGGAAAGCATTAGGTGAACACGGTTCACGGGCACAAACACAGCATATTTGCTGTCAGAAATGCTTTGGTGAATTTCTCCAATCAACACTAATGAGGAGCAAATTAGGAACCAATCCTGGAAAGGTACTAATCAGTCACAGTGGGTCCGCCTAACATTCAAAAAAGTTGCTGCAGCAGAGACTCAATTAGTGTCTTCTAAAAGCAATATAATTGATTAAAAACTAAAAAAAAATACTTTTAAATTTATGTTTACCTATCATTTTTGATGAGCATCTCTTAAAATAATTCTCCTTAATAAAATGATGTTTCTTTGTGCCAATCCAGTTGCTATGTCTCTGTCATTCAAATAGAGGGCACATCACAAATATTAATACCGCTTTTATGAATCCCATACCAAATGGCATATAACAGAGACATACACAGTTGTATGTGGTGTGCCATTTGTTGGAATGACAAATGAAATATAATATAATATAATATAATATAATATAATATAATATAATATAATATAATATAATATCTTCTTCTCTTTCTTCTGGCTGCTTCCGTTAGGGGTCGCCACAGCGGACCATCTGCTTCCATATCTTTCTGTCCTCTGCATCTTCTTCTGTTACACCCATCACCTGCATGTCCTCATTCACCAGATCCATAAACCTTCTCTTAGGCCTTCCTCTTTTTCTCTTCCCTGACAGCTCTATCCTTAGCATCCTTCTCCCAATATACCCAGCATCTCTCCTCTGCACATGTCCAAACCAACGCAATCTCGCCTCTCTGACTTTGTCTCCCAACCATCCAACTTGAGCTGACCCTCTAATGTACTCATTTATAATGCTATTCATCCTCGTCACACCCGATGTAAATCTTAGCATCCTGAACTCTGCTACCTCCAGTTCTGTCTTCTGCTTTCTGGTCAGTGTCACCGTCTCCAACCCATATAACATAGGTCTCACTAACGTCCTGTACACCTTCCCTTTCACTCTTGCTGATACCCGTCTGTCACAGATCACTCCTGACACTTTTCTCCACCCATTTCACCCTGCCTGCACTCTCTTTTTCACCTCTCTTCCACAATCCCCATTACTCTGTACTGTTGATCCCAAATATTTAAACTCATCCACCTTGCCAACTCTACTCCTTGCATCCTCACCATTCCACTGACCTCCCTCTCATTTACACACATGTATTCTCTCTTGTTCCTACTGACCTTCATTCCTCTCCTCTCTAGAGCATATCTACACTTTTCCAGGGTCTCCTCAACCTGCTCACTACTATCGTTACAGATCACAATGTCATCAGCAAACATCATAGTCCACGGGGACTCCTGTCTAATCTCATCTGTCAACCTGTCCATCACCATTGCAAATAAGAAAGGGCTCAGAGCCGATCCCTGATGTAATCCCACCTCCAACTTGAATGCATCCGTCAATCCTACCGCAGACCTCACCAGATTCACACTTCCCTCGTACATATCCTGCACAACTCTTACTTACTTCTCTGCTACTTCCGACTTCCTCATACAATACCACAGATCCTCTCGAGGCACCCTATCATATGCTTTCTCCGAGTCCACAAAAACGCAATGCAACTCCTTCTGGCCTTCTCTAAACTTCTCCATCAAGATCCTCAGAGCAAACATTGCATCTGTGGTGCTCTTTCTTGGCATGAAACCATACTGCTGCTCACTAATCATCACCTCACTTCTTAACCTAGCTTCCACTACTCTTGCCCATAACTTCATGCTGTGGCTCATCAATTTTATCCCCCTGTAGTACTGCAGTTCTGCACATCTCCCTTATTCTTAAATATTGCCACCAGTACACCAGTACACTTCTCCACTCCTCAGGCATCCTCTCACTTTCCAAGATTCCATTAAACAATCTGGTTAAAAACGCCACTGCCATCTCTCCTAAACACCTCCATGCTTCCATAGGTATGTCATCTGGACCAACGGCTTTCCCATTTTCATCTTCTTCATAGCTGTCTTTACTTCCTCTTTGCTAATCCATTGCACTTCCTGATTCACTATCTCCACATCATCCAACCTCTTTTCTCTCTCATTCTCTTCATTCATCAGCCTCTCAAAGTACTCTTTCCATCTGCTTAACACACTCTCATTGCTTGTGAGTATGTTTCCATCTTTATCCTTTATCACCCTAACCTGCTGCACATCTTTCACAGCTCAGTCCCTCTGTCTAAGCAATTGGTACAGGTCCTTTTCTCCCTCCTTAGTGTCCAACCTCTCATACAACTCATCATACGCCTTTTCTTTAGCCTTCGCCACCTCTCATTTCACCTTGCGCCTTATCTTCTTGTACTCTTGTCTACTTTCTGCATCTCTCTGACTATCCCACTTCTTCTTTGCCATCCTCTTCCTCTGTATACTCTCCTGTATTTCCTCATTCCACCACCAGGTTTCCTTTTCCTCCTTCCTCTTTCCAGATGTCACACCAAGCACCCTTCTTGCTGTCACCCTTACTACATCTGCTGTAGTTTCCCGGCTGTCTGGTAACCCTTCACTGTCACCCAGTGCCTGTCTCACCTTTCTCCCTAAACTTAACCTTGCAGTCTTCCTTTTACAGCTTCCACCATTTGATCCTTGGCTCTGCCCTCACTCTCTTCCTCTTCTTGATCTCCAAAATCATCATACAGACCACCATCCTATGCTGCTTAACTACACTTTCCCCTGCCACCACTTTGCAGTCTTCAATCTCCTTCAGATCAACTCTTCTGCATAGGATGTAATCTACCTGTGTGCATCTTCCTCCACTCTTGTACATAACCCTATGTTCCTCCCTCTTCTTAAAATACGTATTCACCACAGCCATGTCCATCCTTTTGGCAAAATCCACTATCCTCTGACCTTCTTCATTCCTCTCCTTGACACCATACCTACCCATCACCTCCTCGTCTCCTCTGTTCCCTTCACCAACGTGTCCACTGAAACCTGCTCCAATCATCACTTTCTGTCCCTTGGGTACACTGTTCATCACTTCATCCAACTCACTCCAAAAATCTTCTTTCTTACCCATTGCACACCCAACTTGCAGTGCATATGCACTAACAACATTCATCATCACACCTCAAATTTCCAGCTTCATAATCATTACTCTGTCTGACATTCACCTCCAAAAATTTCTTGACATACTGTTCCTTCAGAATAACCCCTACTCCATTTCTCCTCCCAATCACACCATGATAGAACTATTTGAATCCACCTCCGATCCACCTGGCCTTACTCCCCTTCCATTTAGTTTCTTGCATGCACAATATATCAACCTTCCTTCTCTCTATCATATCTGCTAACTCTCTCCTTTTACCAGTCACAGTTACTGCCAACATTCACCATTCAAGTTCCTACCCTCAGTTCCACTCTCTTTACTTTCCTCCTCTCCTCCTGCCTCCGGACAGGTCTCCCCCCTGTTCTTCTCTTTCTTCTTCTTCGACCAACAGTAGCCCAATTTCCGCCAGCACCCTCTTGGTTAACAGTACTGGTGGCAGTCATTATTAACCTGGGGCTTGACCAATCCAGTATGGAAATTTGTATTGTCTGTATATTGATTTGGCAAAATTTTACACCAGATGCCCTTCCTGACGTAACCCTGACCATTTATCCGGGCTTGGGACCGGCACAAAGAAACACACTTGTTTGTGCATCCCCTGTGGCTGGGTTATACAGTAATATAATATAATATAATATAATATAATATAATATAATATAATATAATATAATATAATATAATATAATATAATATAATATAGGGGCGGCACGGTGGCACTGCTGCCTCACAGTTAGGAGACCCGGGTTTGCTTCCCGGGTCCTCCCTGCATGGAGTTTGGATGTTCTCCCCGTGTCTGCGTGGCTTTCCTCCGGGCTCTCCGGTTTCCTCCCACAGTCCAAAGACATGTCGGTTAGGTGGATTGGCGATTCAAAAATGGCCCTAGTGTGTGCTTGCTGTGTGGGTGTGTTTGTATGTGTCCTGCGGTGGGTTGACACCCTGCCCAGGATTGGTTCCTGCCTTGTGCCCTGTGTTGGCTGGGATTGGCTTCAGCAGACCCCCATGACCCTGTGTTCGGATTCAGCAAGTTGGAAAATGGATGGATAATATAATATAATATAAAACAGGGAGGGTGGCACAGTGGTAGCGCTACTGCCTTGCATTTAGGAGACCCGGGTTCGCTTCCCAGGTCCTCCCTGTGTGGAGTTTGTATGTTCTCCCCGTGTCAGTGTGGGTTTCCTCCCACAATTCAAAGATTCTAGATTGTGCTTGGTGTGTGTGTGTGCCCTGCAGTGGGCTGGGGTTTGTTTCCTGCCTTGCACCCTGAGTTGGCTGGGATTGGCTCCAGCAGACCCTGTAGTCAGGATATAGCAGGTCCCAAGGTCTGCAGTAGTTGAAGGCTTTTGTGTTAAAGCTTAATTAGAACCCATTTATTTGCTACTTAAGCAATATTTTTTCTGGCTTAGTATTAGTTAACTCACATGGTTGTCAGAACCCTGAATTGCCTATTCTAGCTTTAAACAGATGTATTAAGGTTTTATTTTTTTCTTGTTTGTTAACCAGCCATCAGTTGATATTGAGGTGCAAATGACATAGGAACCACTAATTCTCCAGCTAAGGTGCTTCCTTTTAAACCTGTGTATATGCATCATGAAGTTGCTGCATTAATACAATGCTTTGAAATAGATAAGAGAGAGAAGTGAAGGACCAATGGGTACAGATCTGTTCTGGAGCACAAAACATGTAGATAATGTTCTCAGAAAATGAAAATCTACAATGTGATAAAGATTTGTCTTGGAAGAATGAAAGAACTAACAAGCACTATAATTAAATACCAAGTTTCAATATCTGCTGGATCTGACTTCCAATTACAAAACTGACTGGACCACAGCTGAGCATATAATATAATATAATATAATATAATATAATATAATATAATATAATATAATATAATATAATATTGTATGAGGAAAACATGCAGGTAATGCATTAGTCAAAGCGGGTTCTGATTAGTGGTACTGTTGTAACACACGGCAGTAATATGTGCATTTATGGCAAGTCATTCATCTTGATTAAAGCAATTCATTGATAGATTTGATGGTGAACATAAACTTCACACTAAATCTTTCCTTTCTGGAAAAGCTCTGCTGTATTTTTTTCTATGGCTAACAGTAAAGGTCTCAGAGAGTAAGATGTCAGATTTTGTTAACTCTAATAAACTGTGAGCTCTAAAAAAGGTTAGAAATAAAATACTGAAGAGTTTTCTCCTTATTCTCCTTATTATAATGAAACTAGGTAGCCATGCAATGATTGACAGAGGGGACTGGGCGGTCTCGTGGCCTGGAACCCCTGCAGTTTTTATTTTTTTCTCCAGCAGTCTGGAGTTTTTTTTTTGTTTTTTCTGTCCTCCCTAACCATCAGACCTTACTCTTTTTCTATGTTAAGTAATGTCTTATTTTAATTTCTTATTTTGTCTTTTATTTTTCTTCATTACGTAAAGCCCTTTGGGCTACTTTTTTGTATGAAAATGTGCTATATAAATAAATGTTGTTGTTGATTTCACACAGTAGCCATACATAGCAACACATATTAAACGCAATATGATTTATTACACATGCGGACAAATTGTTGGTACTCTTACAGCTCATTGAAAAGAACTATACTATATGCCTTTTAAAGTACTTCTTATTCTACAAAGATATTCTAAAATGGCCTGGATATATTTGTTGGCACTCCTAGAGAAAGATCATACATAATGGGTTAGAGTGATTTTCCAAACTGTCTGTTTTTTTTTATTAGTATCACACTTGTCTCCAAGGCATTTGGCCTATTTAAATGGGGAAAAGTACTCAGTCTGCTGTTCGGTATCATCGTATATCCCATACTGAATATAGACCAGAGAAAGCAAATGAGAGAGTTGTTTGGGGAGATCAGAAAGAAAATTATACACAAACATATGAAAGGCAAAGGGTATAAGACCATGTCCAAACAGCTGGATGTTCCTGTGACAGTTGCAAATATTAAGATCTTTAGCCAAACTCCCTGGATGCCACTGCAAGAGGAAAATCAACCCTAGAAAGGGCAGAAGGATGGTGAGAAGGAGAATGCTACACAAAAAGCAAAGCCAGCTTCCAAAGGGATACTAGCTAAACTCCAAGTTCAAGGTCCATCAGTGTCTGATTGCACCTTCCATCACTTTTGGAGTTAGAGTGGGCTCAATGGATGAATACCCAGTAGAACTCCATTTAAAAAGGCTGGGCTGGAATTTACATATTGACAATCTGGGAGAATGTCCTTTGGAGAGATGTGACAAAACTGGACCTCTTCGGCAAGTCACATCAGCTCTATGTCAAAAGAAGAAAAATGAAGCTTTTAAAGAAAAGAGCACTATATAAACTTTAAAGCATGAAGGAGGCTCAGTTATATTTTGGGGATGCTTTGCTGCCTCTGGCATGGGATGCCTTGTGTCTGTGCAGAGAACAATAAAATCTCAAGACTTCCTGGAGTGAAACGCAGGGGGCTGTATTAGAAAGCTCTGTCTCAGTCGCAGGTCATGGATCCTCCAACAGGATAATGACCCAAAACAGACAGCTAAAAACACCCAAGAATGGCTAACAACAAAGCACGGGACTATTCTGAAGTGGCCTTCTATGAGCCCTGATATGAATCCTATGGAGAGAACTGAAACATGCAGTCTAGAGAAGGTCCACTTCAGACCTGACACAGCCGGAGCAGTTTGCTCAGGAAGAGTGGGCCAGACTACCTGCTGACGGTGCAGAGGTCTCATGGAGAGCTACAGGAATTGCTTGTGTGCAGTGATTGCCTCTAAAGGTTGTGCACCAAAATATAATTTTTGTCCATGCCATTTTCTTTTGTGCCATTGTTTGAAATATTCCACTGAATCTAAAGTCAAAAACAAAGTCTGATTTTTGTTAAATATGGAATAACAATCATGGACGGCAATTACTTTTGTCAGTTTCAAGTCATTTCAGAAGCAATTGTGGGTTCTTCTTCTTTCATGAAGAGACACCAAAAAATTCATCCACTTCTGTATGCCCTTATCTAAGCCTAATTACAGTATTACTACAATATACAGGTTAATTAATGGGAGTACAGAAATTGATACAATCTTGTTTATCATGGTGTTAGAGAGTGGTGATGTGCTGCGTGTTGGACAAAAAGAATTTCATTGCATTCTGTACATGTGACAACACTACTACTACTACTACTACAGTGATATTATATTTTATTTTCCATCAATTTTCTGACCATTTCCTAATCAATTTATATATGCTCAAAGCCACTTCTCCAATGCAAGATCACAGGGTGTTAATACCTATCCTGGCTGCATTGGTGTAAGAAAACCCAGGGAAAGGTAAGCAAACCTGGACAAGATGCTAATCAATCAAAGGGCACACTTGCACAAACACATTCACTCCATGACACCTGGCCATTTAACCTTTCATGTACCATCTTCAGAGGGAAAACTTTAGGACTCAGGAAATAAATGCATGTGAACAAAGGGAGGAAAATGACAACTCCACATAGACAGCAACCGAGCTTTGAAGGAACACTGTGAGATCTTGTCTACTCCATTGCTTCAATTTCTTAAGTTTACAGTACATTGCTTTTTGGAGAAAAGTAGATCAAGACAAGCACTCTTCCCCACATGCTAATGTCATCTTGAGGATTCCCACCATTATGTTTTATCCCAGGTGATCTGAGATAAGGTTTAAAGTCCCATGCAGAGTACTTGTCCCTCGAATTCATACCACAGCATAGCTTAGGCTAATTTAATAGAGCTTTTCTTTGTTTAAACCAATGTCGAGGAAATCTTTCTTTCTTTCTGTGTGGAAGACTTCTTTACCATATGCCTTTATTAATCAATGAACAAACCATAATATAGGAGCTCTAGGTTTCTGCCTCTTCCTCAGTGATACCAGAATAGGCTCCATCTCCCAGGTCCTTCTGATTGATAAAATGGATTAAAAAAATGTAAGAAAGACTTGCACTAGTTCTCCTGATGAGTTCACACTTTATATTCAGTCAAAATTAAATTGGAACAGACTATACTGCATAAAAACAGGTATATGAGCAGTTACAAAAATCCAACATTACAGTATTTAAATTTATAGTATTGGTAAATGCTGTTAATAGAAAATACCACAGAAAGAAAATGATTAAAATGTAATAAACACTAAAGAGGAAGACATAATTGTTTGAAAGATTAATAAGTCCACTGGGGGAACGAACCTACTAGAGGCTTTTTCCTCTTGGTGAACATCCGCAAAAATGATTAAATATTTTACGCATGATATGGCAGAGTAATATACTTCATTCTGAGGTTAATATGTCCAGCATGTTTACGATTAATGGTGAAATGCTAATATGCAGTAATTAGGTAAAATATGTGAATATCAAATTTAACACAAAAATACTGGAATGGCAGTGAAATGTTAATAAGCAGAAACGCAACATTACTTTTCCCCCAATCTGTTAGAAAGACATTTCATAATTCCATATATCCAGTAGGATACAGCCAGCAAACATCTGTCAAATAAAAGTAATACCTCCGGTATTATCTACGTTTTTATATTCCCAGAACAAGTAAAATTAATAAGAAAAGACAAACAGAATGAAAAGGTGGCTTTCTGGTGAGATGTCTATGAAAGATAAAAAGGAAATTTTTTAAAGACCCATATGTCTACTTCTTGTATTGTGGCATCATCTTTGCTGTTTGTAAATTTAAAAAGACTGTGGACATGAGGCCCAGCAACGGAATTGCCCTTTGTCACCAATGTTAAGCATCTTCCTGGATATTTATAAATGGATCACCTTGGGAGGTTATGAAGAATGCTCTTAGTAAAGATTTTAATCTCCATTTCCTTTTGGTGAAATAAAGCAATGGAAAATGGTAACAGCTTTCCTTGAAATGTCATCTTACTTAACAGAGCAGCTGGCGTTGTGAAATAATGCTTTCTACTTACTGCAGTTTTCTTTTTCTTACAGTTAGAAGTGTTCCTTTTGTGATAATTACATGGGCCATATATCCTGAGCAACATTAAAAGCAGAATCCCAAAGGTGAAATAGTTAACACATACGAAATGCAATAAAAGGAATGCTTTGTGTTTCTGAAATGTGCCATTTTAATAGTAAACACACACTAGAGTACTGTGGCTCATTAAACAACTATTGCTAATCAAATGCTGTCATCTTTATCTTGTCAAATTTCCAGGACATTTACTAAACACAAGTTCAGCAAGTACTGCAGGAATCTTTTCATCATTGTTTTGATAGGTTTGCACATTATTTCTTGAAAATCTTATTTACTTTTTGTTATTGGTGGTGACGATTTATTTAACTTAACTTCAAATATTTCTTTTGGCAAATGTTCCAATCCTGGTTTTTGTCATTTATAAAACATACTGTCAGATCCATATTTGGTTTTCTTTTTCCTATATCCACCAGTTATTTTCTATGAATTAATCTGTCCTTATCAGGCTTTGTCAACAGACAAAACCTAACCCAGACAAAACAGGCACGGGGCAGGAGGACGCTCTGCATGCCAGTCCATCGGAGGGTAGGGTTTGGGATTCCCTCTGTGAACTCTGGAAATTTGTCTGCAGTTTTTCTTCCACTAAACAAAGACATTCAGCTAGGCTAGATAGATTAGATAGATATTTGGGCAAGGTCTTTACAAAACAGCTCCATGATGTGTGTTATGGAGACATTAGGAGGGAAGTATGTGCCTGAAAGGAAAATAAAAAAGAAAAATGACTAGGAGATGAAAGTTGCAAGAAGGTGGAGGAAAAATTATAGTTAAAGAGCCAGTAGGGGTCTTAAAAACTAAGTGATACTAACAGAACTGATCATTAAAGCTTGAAACCAAAAACAAAGTTGTAGTCAGAAAATAATGTAGCAAAGCAGCCTAATACTAGCTTAAGTCAATTACTCCTAATCTTGAACACTAATCTTTGTTTTATTTAAGTAGGGAATTTGTAAACTTGGATGCTAGAGCTGTGCTCTGTAATTTTAAATAAATGGAAGATGTGGACATAATTAGTTACATGGCTTCTATGTCATTATAATTATGTTTAATTTTGCTTTAATTTTTGTACTTGCCTTTGGTATTTTTCAATTTTATTGCTTCATTTAGGGGGTTTGTTTCATGTCATTTCTTTTAATAATTTAGATTTCCTTTCATTTTTAATGCCTTATTTATTGTTATTATGCAATGCCATATGTTTTTTTACAGTGCACCACCATTTTGTTGAGCCATTGCTATGATCCCATTGCTTAGGGGTAAGAGTCCCCATGCAATGGAGCCTTTGCATAGTTTCAGACTTCTGAAGCTGTAACCAAGAGACCAGGGAATGGAGACACAGACAATAATGATTGTTCAAAAACCGAATTTCCGCTTTATTCCAGATAAAAGTGTATATACACAGTTCAATACAAGAACATTAACCAAAACAACAACAAAAAACTGTGGGTGCTATGTGCAATAATTACAGAGAATCCAAATTAAAAAGGGATGAAAAAAAAATAAAATAAAAAGGTTTCTTTTTCCTCTTTCTCAAATAGATCACAAAATACAGAGTAAAACATAAAACAAAAGTGAAAAATGAAGTTCAAAGAAAGTATTAAAAGTGAACACCCACAATCACAGATTATTTCCACTCAAAAATATCTGCAATTGGAAGTAAAGCCGTCCTTAGTAATGTGTTCAAAATCAAGCACTTATTTTTACTACTCTACTAAACTGTTCAGCTGTACAGGCGCATTCATTAGCCTGAAGACTGGTCAAAAGACGACCTCTGGACATTTGGACTACAGTTTTTACCATTAACTCTTTCTTCTAACCAATCCCTACTCACGTCTTCCAGGGTCTTCAATAACAATTGACATTGGGTTGTACACCGCACATCGCCCTCTGTTGAGGTGTCTTCCTGCCTATATCTATATTTAATTTCTCTTCATGTGGGCAAGTGTGCAACCACGCTGCACCCCATCGTCTGCTCATTCACTTATCGGTAAATTTCATTGTGAACTTTCACACTGCTTTCACTTTGCCTTCCCAACCAATTTCTCTACATGCATGTTTGTGCTGGCAAACTCTTAAGCTCAGCACTCTGCTTGTTTCTGCCTTTTTCTCCTTAAACTTAATGAATGATCTGCTTTGCTTTTTTCTCCCACAGGAGCCTTAGCATCAGACTAGTTTGAATCCAAAGACACTTCCAAATAAGCATCAAGTGGCTCCAAACTCAGATGTCGGTGCAACTGTTATTCCTTAATGGAGTGCTAAAACAATGTAAGTGACTATTACCAATACAGTTATTTATATGTCTAGGAATATACTGTACATGGCTTTACAAATTTTGACATTTAAATAGATCCAGGACTCAGCTTATCACAAAGGGGCAAGTTATGGAAGTCACATATGATAATGTCATCAATGTGGCCATATAAATATCATTGTCAATATCCACACTTTGTCCAAGATTGTGGATTTCCGTTTTGGCTTCCCACTTTCCACTTCAGCATATTGTTTAGCGTTTTGTGTTTGGTGCTGTTTTGAAAAAAAACTTGACTATTTTGAAAGAAGTTATTCTTGAAAATGCAGAACGATTCTTTATTTGCACATATACAGTATGTGGCAAAGGCGCTATATAGGCATCGACCTGACACAGACTGACAGCAGAGGCACGTATAAAAATAAACAAAAAGGTTTTTAATTTTCCTTCAGCCATAGGGCACGTCTTCCCCGTGTCCCACAGGCCCAACACAGTCCCAAAACACCACCAAAGAAAACACCAAAAACACCCAAAAATCACTCCTCTTCCTTCACTCCTCCCAGGCAGCTTTGTCCTCCTCCTCCTGACTCTGGCACAATGAGTGGTGACTGTCAACTCCTTTTATAGCCCACCCGGAAGTGCTGCAGGTGCTCATTGGCCTACTTCTGTCTGCACCTCTGGGTATGGCTGCGTTCCTGCCCAGATGGGCTCGTTAGGCCGTGTAGCTCCCCCAAAAGAAATGAGCTCCGATGTTCCAAAATATTGCCCTCAATGCAACCCAGGGGGGCTGCCAACAAGTGTTCCAGGGACCTAGTGTGAATCCCATGACTGCTCCCCTGGATCCAGTATCAAAGGAGCATCCCGACCGGGCATGGGTGCCGGCCACCTGCCACAAGTATTTACACAAATGTCTCGGTCCATGGAGTGAGCAATCAAAAATATAATTCATTCCCTTTTCTACTTTTCTACTACCATTACCTTCTCTAACACATCACATCAACTAACTCTTAATGTGCAGAATTCTATCATTTTAACCAATCAGCCACCAGTAACTTCATATATCTGTCAGTTCTTCCATTATTTGAAACACCACTCCGTTAATAAGAGCATCCTATGGATTTTTCCTTTGATCTTATCACCACTTCACAATAGGGGTGTCTGTGCTTTCTCACTAATTTGTCCTCGCTTTTTAAGGGGTTGCTTATTACTCTTTTAGTACATTTTAACCTTGTGCAACTACCTAGATGGCTCCACAAAGATGAGGCAAAAGCCTTACGTGCATAGGCTTAAAGCAGCATTTAGTTAACCCTTTAGTTACATTCAGTCCTTATTCTTATGTTTAATAATTCATTATTATAACTTCATTTAAGTGTTAAATTGTAAACATTATATCAAGTAATGATTAAAAAATATTGATTACAATTCTATAGTACATGGTTTTCACTATTTTATGAAAAAAAAATTGCAAAATTTACTGACCATAAGGATTCTTTCTATTCTTCTGGATTTCCCCTTGTTTCAGTTTCATCATTTCCATCTCCTTTTCCTTGAATCTCAATTAAACACTTTACTGTTGTTTCACATTAGTGAACATGTTACATAACTAATATACCAACCATAAACAACATGGCTGCAATCGCAAGAAGTAACCACAAAATGGTTGTACCCACAAAAACCATCTATATGAAATGGTGTTGTGGAGAGATCACTGGCAGAATGATAAAAATAATAAACAATGAGAAAAATAAGTGTAATAAATCTAAACATGCTTAAAACTGAATTACAGAAGACCAAACTAGGGCTAAGGTCTGTTACTGTCTAACTTGTAAAGCTACAACAAGTAACTATGAAGAGCAATTCAGGTGTAATATTAAGTTTTCATATTTTCTTCATATTTTTTAAAAACTGTAACTAAGTTTGTTTCATATGTAAAAAACCATAACATTCCGAAATGTTCCAAGGTTAGTGCCTACCTGTGCCTTGTACTGTCAGGGTAGGTCCAGACCTCTGTGTCCCAGAATTGGGATCCACTGACAGTAAAGGGTATGAAAAGACAGATTTAAAATTACTATTGGGTATTTTTATAAATTGATAGTTAGCTCAAGAAGTGTGAACAGCATAAGGCAGTGTAATGATCAAAACAATAAAGCCTGCATATAAGTAAGTACATACTGCAAATGACAACATGCACGTGTACTGTCATTTATTGCTTATGCAAATGAAAATTCGTAGCTTTTATGCAGCATACAAAATGTGTTTTCTTTGGAGCCTTTAGTTGATATATGATTGTGAATAAAATCAGCTGTAGTGTCTTTCCACCAACCCACTGTTTTCATTTAAGCTGGTCTTGCACAACTAAAGTTTGCACCGTGTTGACAGTTTCTGGGGTTGACCCAGTGTAGGTTTTTTGGAAAGATTTTCCTTTGGCTTTGATTGGCTTTCTTGGGGATCTACTCCTACTGAAAAGGCAATCTGAAATATAATGCCTTTAGGGTAAAGTTTTCTATTAATTTCAAAACAACAGGCATGTACATGTCATTTTAAGTCAAAATATCTATAGCCAAGAAAAATGCCATCAATCTTCATAACACAGTTTTCTTTGTTTAATGTGTCTAATGTAATTTCTCTGTTATAAAACTATTTAAATATATGCAAATATAATGGGCAGGAAGCCTTTTTTTCCCTTTAATTTTCAATGTCTAATTCAAAATGAAACTCTTCCTAGTGATAAGAAGGTAGAAATCGGCAGCCGTTCAAATAAAAAAGGCAGCCTGAAGACTCACTGAAGACCATCTGCTGAGCTGAAAGGCTGGTTGAAATTTAATTTAGTCAAAATCATGCTGATTTTGTTACATTTCACTTTGTTCAATGAAGTTTAACAGCAAAAAATGCATTGACTTTACCAGGTAGTTAGGTTTTTTTGTTGCCACTGGAGGCAGTTTTGCCTTTTGCTTGAAATTAATTATTATTTTGTATAGACAATACATATTAAGCTTAATGTTCTTGCTTAAACATTAATTAATATTTGAACCATGTGTATATTTGGAATCAATCATTGCTTGGCCTGTGCAGAAGTTGCAGAATAACAATCATTATTGATTTCTGTTTAGAGTTCAATGAATAATACATTTTGAGCCACAGATAATAAGCCATTCAATACACGGGTAACATTTAAAATTCTGTCTCTATTAGGTAGTAGAGATTTATTTCTCTACAGCACCCGGAGCTTTGCAGTATCTTTCCATTTTCTAATACTGTAGGCTCTACAGAATTTTAGTGTTCTCATGCTCCTGCTAAGTAATCTGACACAGCAGCAATGACTTATCTTTGAAAGCTGTGTATTTACTGAATGAGTTCTATTCAGATGTATTTACAGGTCTCTTATACTGTATAGTCTACTGTATTATTATTGCAAATAAGTGTTAGTAAATGTAATACCTTTTGACATTTTGTTACAAACATGCTCACTTAGTACATAAGTAACTGCAAAAAAAATCCAACTGGATAAATTATTACTAGAAAGTGTTTCTTTGTTACACATCCAGGGAGCTGGTTTGATTTCTGGACAGGTAACTATGCATGCTTCGTATGCTCTACCTGCCTTCATGTGGATTTTCTGATCCCCTTTGATAGCTGGCAGAGATTTGGAGGTTAGGTTGATGGTTGATTCAGAATGTGCCCAATATGAGTGAGTTTGGGAGAACACTTTGGGATAAACTACAGTCCCATATTCAGGGCTGGTCCATACCTTCAATCCAGTGCCGCTAGAATATTTCAGACTTGACACCCACTAATGTGATAGATAGATAGATAGATAGATAGATAGATGGATAGATAGATAGATAGATAGATAGATGAAGCTGATTGGTGACTACTTTTTCAAGTATTTTAGAGAGAAAGGGGAAATTTGAAATGGGTCTACAATTATATGTGGGTCTTTTTCTGACTTTTTAAGTAATGGTTTGATGACTGACACTTTTAGTGCATTGGGTATTGTGCCATGCAATAATGAACTATTAATAATATTAAGAATAGGCGCTGCAAGAACATCCTTTCACTTTTTACTTGTTTTTTTGGCACCGGATCTAGAGAACAAGTTGAAGGTTTCATTTTAGAAATTAAAGTCAAGACTTCCTGCTCAGGTACAGGATTAAAATTTCGAAAGTGAAGAATGCAATGTGAGACAGGGTCTGCCAAGCTGTCCATGCAATTTGAAAGACATGCAGCTTCGTTGTTCTCCATCTCCACTCCAGTTTTCAACACTATAATTTAAGAGCTTAAATGTTTTCATTAAACCAGGGTAAATTTCTGTGTGCTTTGATCACTTTTGTTTTAAAGGAAACCACTGCGTCCAGAACATCTCTCAAGATCATATTATAATGTGATGTTAGCTGATCTAAATTTTTTTACATGTTTACATTTGATGTTAACCGATCTAAATGGTTTTCCACAATTACACTTGACTTACTCAAAGTATTTATTGTGGTGGACGGCCAGGACCCATGCCTGGCCGGGACACCTAGAAAGACCAGGAGAAGGATTATACCTCCTCTGGGCCATGAGAGGGCAGCCACCCTGGTCTGTATTAGGACCATGGGAACAGAGCATGGAAGCTCAACCCCATTCGGGTCCGTGGCCACCACAGTGGGGTGCCCAGAGAATTGTGGAGCCCTGGGTGTCAGCACTTCCTCCACACCCAGAAGTGCTGGCGGAAGAGATTCCAGGGACACCTGAAGTGCCTCCGGGTGCTCATGCAGCACTTCCACCACACCAGGAAGTCCCGCCGGAAAATCATCAGAAAGCACCTGGAGCACATCTGGGTGATTATAAAAGAGGCCACCTCCATCAAGTGAGAGAGCCAAGTCAGGAGGAATAAGGCAACGCTCGGGAGGAGAGGTGGAAAGGTGGCAGGAGAAGTCTGGAAGGGAGAGAAAAGGACAAGAAAGGTGTTAGGTGCATGGACACTGTGTTGTGTGCTGGACTTTTATGAATTAAAAAGTGTGTTTTTTGGAACATTGTGTCCGTGTCTGTCTTTGCCAAGGCTGAACTACCACACTATAAATTTTGAAGCAGAATTACAGTCTAGATGTTGCACTGTCTTTGTTTTAATCTGTGAGTGTATTGGTAAGGGAAGAACAAAATCAAACGTAATTACTGTAAGTAGTGGTCAGAAATACAGTAACTTCATTTAATGTAGTAATATTTAAATTCTGAATTTCAACTTTGTAAGTTATAATTAAATCTAACATATGGTTGTGATTATGATTTGGACCTTTGACAATCTGACAAAATCCTACTGAATTTAACAAATAACTAAAACATTTGCTTAAAGTGTCAGTTTCCACATCAATGTATACATTATAATCCCCCATCAATACTACATGATCATAATTTATAGCCAAATCAAATAAAAGGTTGCCAAATTCAGTCATGAACAATGAATGTGGCCCTGGTGGTCTGTAGACTAGCACTACAGTTGTGTTGGAATCTGTTTTAATATTTAAAATGAATGCCTCAAAGAATGTAAAGTTGCCTAAGTTATTAGAAGGGCTTTGCATTTTGTTACAATGAATTATTCCAAGTCCTCCTCCTCGAACAGAATCTCTAGACTTACGAAGGAACGAATATCCTGCTGGTAATGCCTCAGCTAGGGGAACAGTGTCAGATTTACTAAGCCAGGCTTCAGTGAGAAGACACAGATCAGATTTTCTACTTAATATAATATCATTTACCAAAACAGCTTTACTTCCAAGAGAGAGAATGTTCAATAAAACTCCATACTTCTTTCTGAACTGGTGATATATTTTTTGTTTTAATTTGAACTAAGTTTCTATTACAGGCGCCCCTAGTGGAGGGTCTGGTTTTATCTCTTGGTCTAATTATACACCTTATTTTTTGGTTATCAAGTAATTTAAGGTCTGCATCGTGACTAAATTTACTCGATGCCCCATAACAGGGATTTTGAGTAACAGCTTCATGAAAGTAACAGGTGGGATAAACAACAGCCTGTGATTTAAGATCAGTCAGCCAGGCAGTTTTGCTGCCATATTTTGGGATAATACAAAAGATCCCCTCCAGTTTGGATGAAGACCATCTCTTTTGAAAAATCCAGGCTTTCCCAAAAATCATCCCAATTGTTCACAAACCAGTTCATATAAAGAAGTGTAGCAAGATTTTAATTTTATTGGAGACCAGGCTTGTGTATATTCATAAACTAGCAAAATACCCACGCTTCGCAGCAGTGAAGTACTGCCTTAAAATTATTATTAAGAAAAAAATTAAACCTTTTTAAACTGAGGGAAAATATACCAATAATTATTTGTTAAGGATCTCTTTGTATACCACATTGTGAGTTCGGCCCTCCTGTTGTAATATGACCAAGCTGTGTGCTGAGCTTACTCTTGAGCATGCAACGTACAGTTGGCCATGTGAACAGTAATCTTGTTTCAAATCTCACAGCTTGGATTGCTGCTGTCATAATTGGTGTGATTTTCATGGTTTGTTTCAATTACGATAGTATGTGTAGGACTTGTGCTGAAGAGACATTCGGCATCTGTCAAGTGTTGTAAGTATACAACCGGTTTCATCGATAATTTCACATCCAGCTTTTGAGAGTTTAAACATTCATAAACATCAAAGTGTCCACTACTGAAATCGTCACCTGTCAATCTAAGATGTTTAAGAGGCATTGGCGGTTGTCTAAAGGTGTAAAAAATTTTGGCCATTTCGGTACACTTGAAAGCGACAACCAAACAATTTAGTGGCAGCCATCAACTCACATGCAGATGCATAGGTGAAGGGCTTAAGCATTTCACACTTATAGTGCTCCTGTGTAGAATAATTATCTCCTGTACCGTCATCAGTCCACACCTTGAACCTGTCCCAGTCATTCAATACATAAGACACAATGTTCCTCTGGATATCAAGAGTGAGCCTGATATGGCCGTGCAATATGTAACAAAGAGAATGGAAAAGGCAGGTGCCATCTTTGGGCATGGAAACCACTCTGTAAGTGACAGTTCTTTGATCGATGGTGATCACCTCGATAGACATGTTAATGGGGGTACAGTTGGAATGATAAAGGAAATGGGTACCTGAACAATGTAAAGTAAGTTTAAAATACCTAAACAATAACTATAATCGTAATAAATGATCAATAAAACAGCGGAGAAGCTGTGGATTAAATAAAAAGGCTGTAGTTATCAACAGGGAGACGTGAATCCCGTGGCGAAGCAAGGAAGGGAATGTAGAGACCGGAGCGACGGACGGTCTTATATAGGCAGGCAGCCAACAACGTGGGAGGCGTTGGGATGGGGGACCCAACGCCACCTCACACGGTGACCGAGCTGCAAGCTATGGATGTATATATGTACATAAGTAGGATTCAGTTAGCGTTGGGAACCCACGTACCAAATTTCTTGAAGAAATTTCAGCGTGTAAAACTGTTTGCAAGGGGTATCCCATGGGATCCTTAAAACGTTCTTTTACAACTGAGGTTAAAACACAATGAAGTGAGCAGTCTGTAAAAAACTTCTTAGATACTCCTGCACTTTGTACACACCCCCCTCCCACCGTGGTCGGGTGTCTTGGTGGATTATATATAGAAAGGCAGCCAAAACCGCACAGAGCAATGAAAAGTCTACGTGAGTCACAGGTGCATCTGGACTGTACAAAGACAACAACGACTCGAGTGGCACATGAGCAGGCAGTGTATACTGAACGACTAGCATGATGGAGGGAGCGGAGTGGATGTCCTTCTCCTCTCCTCCCGTTCCACCCTGAGCGCCGCACGGACGATTGTGTGTTGGTTCGTTCCGTGCATTGGTTAAAAACCAATGAAGGAAGCAGTCTTTAAAAACCAATAAGCCCTGTGCCTCTGTTTCATTACCGTCTCACCTGCTTCACCAATGCAGGCCCCGCAACAGGCGATCCGGCGGCGTCATTCCCATGACCCGCCGGGCAGCCAACCGGGTAACCAAAGTCTTTGGGTTCAGGGGAGTATGGTTACAAAGCTAATACTTAAAGGAATTGACGGAAGGGCACCACCAGGTGTGGAGCCTTTCGCTTCATTTGACTCAACACAGGAAACCTCACCCGGCCCGGACACGGACAGGATTGACAGATTGATAGCTCTTTCTCGATTCTGTGGGTGGTGGTGCATGGCAGTTCTTAGTTGGTGGAGCGATTTGGCTGGTTATTTCCGAAAACGAACGAGACTCCCGCCTGCTAAATAGTTACACGACCCAACAGCGGTCGGCGTCCAAATTCTTAGAGGGACAAGTGGCTTTCAGCCACGTGAGATTGAGCATTAACAGGTCTGTGATGCACTTGTATGTCCAGTACTGCACGCGCGCTACACTGAATGGATCAACGTGTGTCTACCCGGCGTGGGTAAGCCGTTGAACCCCATTCATGATGGACCGTGGCTTCCAATTGTTCTCCACGAACGAGAAATTCCCAGTACGTGCGGGTCATACGCTCGCACTGATTACGTCCCTGCCCTTTGTAAAGCCCCCCATGGTCGGGTGACTTGGTGGATTATATATAAAAAAAAGCAGCTGGAACCGCAAAGAACAATGAAAAATCAACGTGGAAACCGACTGAGGCGGTGTTTGGAAAATTAACAGTCAACGTGACTCACAGGTGCATGTGGACTGTACTCAGACGAAAGCGACTCAGGTAGGGAGTTGGGGGCGGGCACATAAGCGGGCAGTGCGTACTGAACGAGCGCCGTTCAACCCCGTCCTTCGCTTTGGAAGGAGAAAGCGCGACGGCGCTCCTCCGGTTTTCAGTCATGGACAATTGTATGTTGGTTCGTAGCGTGCATTGTTGCAATGTTACTTTTCTTGGTGGTTTATTAAATTACGGATTTTTCAAATGTTTATTTTTTCCTCTGTGCTTAAAAATCATTTAAAAAGCGGCCTGATTATGCGGCGTATGCTACGCCGCGGGTTGGCTAGTAATCATTATTCTGTCATTAGGATTTCATAACAGTTCCAGAAAAAAAAGGCTTCTGCCTTTCTCAGCAATACACAGAAAATTACAGGTACAGAGGTTCATAGAACTTACTACTCTGCTATTTACACTAAAGGATGTACTAATGTTTACTGTTAATGGACTCCTATATACTTTCAGATCTCTTTTTCTAACATGATGCAGGCATTTGCAGTCTCTGTTGATGGCTTTTGAAAGAAAACATTACATTACAGCATTACAACAGCACATGAAAGTCAACAACAGACTTGAAAGCCCCCTAAGAATTGTGGTTGATCCCCATTTCACAACTGCAGACTTAACCATATTATTAAGTCAAATGCAATGTGCATATATAATATGTTTCACACTACCTTCAAGAGCCTGAAAGCATGTAATGCAATGTTATACTGTATATAGTCTCAAAGATGCCCACAATATGGAAGTGCTCAAAGAGGTCATGGTGGGGATTCTGGGGCTATAGTTTATGGTCAGTTTCTGCTTTATTGATGGCTTAATGTGCAAGGTCATGAAGTCACACAGAACACAGTAGCAAAGGACTGTTGCATTTGTGGTTTCATGCAATCCAATAAGGTCAGTCATAATCAGATGGGTGACTTGGCAAGAAGAAGACCAGAACAAGACATCCTAATTTAAAATGAGGCCTATAAATTGTAAACATTTATGGGAATATTGTGTTGGCTGCTTCGACCTATCTTCATTAATAAAATTTTTTTTCATTCCAATTTAAAGTGTTAAGAATCAGTGCTTTGCATGGTGATCTGAGATCAGGGACCTCATGTATAAAACTTGCTTATGCTCAGATTCACACATAGGCCATTTCACAGGCAAAAGTCAGGATTTATAAAACACAAACTTGGCATGGATATTGGCATAAACTTATAGCAAGCTTTGGGCATCCGTAAGTCATACACAGTCTTTTATAGGTGTTGGCATTTTAGCAACTCCAAGTGGCTGAACAAAGGATTGAACAGAAAACTGAATTAAATTGCATATTTCAATGATGTATCAGTCACATTGTGATGCTCTTGATCTAATTATGTCACAGGCAATCGACATGTTCTCTCAATATTGCTCTCTTCAGTGTTGGTAATAATGACCTAATGCATGCATTTAATGCAAATTTGTTTTAATGTGTAACTTATCTATTTTGTCTACAAAAAGTGTGTGCTCTGTCTTGTATAACATAATTTGTAATGACAGCATTAGTTCATTTAAAGGATATTGTCAATGACAAATGTCACACATGTACACCCTTGACTCTGGAGAGGTATGCACTTCCACCCTAGGATGAGAAGGGGTGCTGATACTAACAGTCTCTCCTTTTCCTATGCCATGGGATAAATGCCTCAATGAAGCCTCTCCCCTTCTGGTCCAGATGAAATAAAAGGCACCCTAACCCGAAAGGAGGTATCTCATTTGGACCCTAGTCTTTGAAGAGAACACAGCTCTGTCTCGTTCTGGCTAATAACCTTTTTTTAATCACTGGCTTTTTTAAAAAGCCTTTGTGACCGTCTGCTAGCTCAAGCGGCTAATTTTCCTTTGTTTATTTTGGCTTTGTTTTTAGCAACAGTGCTGTGTTTTGTACTGCTTTTGCATAAATTAAAAAGTATGTGCAATGATGTAAAAAAATTGACCGTGTCAAGTAAAGGGGTGTTGCATGCAAACTAAGTGTTGTGCTGTCTTTATTTGAACAATATAACATTGGCAACGAGGATGGTGCTTTTGTTTTCACCACCTCCTTATTCTTTGCACTGCCAGGCAATCCTCCACTGCTGTGAACCCACTGGATCGAATATTTTGAGACTTATTTAACAGCTGTTGGGTTGGATGCGGTGAGTGATGCTTGTAAAACAGCCATAGTTACACACTGCCTAGGCACAGAAGGCCAACACAACTTTAAAGCCCTATAATCTGCAGCTGAATATTCTGCATTGGTGAGTCTCCTGGCATTTCATTTCTCTATGCCTCAAACTGTCATTGTCCAACAAATTCTCTTCCACCAGCACCATCAGCAGCTGGGCAAGTCAGTTCATCATTTCATGGCTGACTTGTGAGATTTAGCTAGCTTTTGTAAGTTCTGTGAGTTACATGACAAATTTATTAGGGACCAGCTTGCAGAACATGTCAGTAACCCTAAAGTTCACGAAAATTTACTGATGTCGCCAGATGATATGACTCTTGTGAAAGCAATCGACATGATATTACAAATTGAATCACAGCTAGACTTGCCATTTCTCCAGCTCAACACCAGCCTGCTGCACGACAAGTGACTGAAGCCTCCTCGCTGCCCCTTCATGACAGCTCCAATATTCACTATATAAGGTGGTTATATCGCTGCAGAAACTGTGGCTCCGCCGGTCATAAGCCTAGAACTCCAAACTGCCCCACAGAGGGACACAGATGTTGGAACTGTGAGAAGTTTAACCAATTTGCTAAAGCCTGCCACTCAGCTCCCACTTCATCTGTACAAATGAAACAGTCGCCTTCAACTTGGACTGCATTCACAAATATTCACAGTGAGCTCTACAGCCCCCACTTTTAAAACTTGTACTTTGCAGAATGATAATGCGTGTCTTCCTCTTTTGGACACTAGGGCTACAGTATCTGTGATAAATGTGACCAATGTCAAGCAGTTTTTCTCTCGCCAAACTCTCACTGCTACCTCTGCTGTTCAATGAGGTTATGGCAGCGCTAAAATTCAACTAGCTGGCAAACTCTACCTGCCTCTATGCTATAGCCAAAAGTACTTACCTGACTTCACATTTCTTGTCTCCAACCATGATGCCAACTTGTTAGGCCTGGACTTATTTACAGCTCTGAGATCAACACTAGTTGACACTGATGGGTCAGCTGTCCTCATAGTATTCTCACAAATGGCTTTAGCAATGGCCAGCTCGTTTCACTGGGCTGGGCTGTCTCTCAGCTTTTAACCACCAATCACTGCTCATTCCTTCCATACGCCCTGTCATCCAAACTCTCCACTGTGATCCCCTGGCCCTCCACGAAGGTGTAGCTGCAGAATTGTGCAACTTGTTGGAACATCATCGAACCAGTTAATCTCTCGACTTGTGGATCAAACCTAGTGATAGCAAAAAAAGAGACAGATGGGTTACGCTTCAGCATTTGATCTTAGGGCCATGAGCAAAGCAATAATACCAGGTAATTATCCACTGCCAACCAATGAAGGAACTCATCACCCAGTTTCATGCCACAAGGCATTTTCCAAATTGCATCTTCATCAGGGATACCTGTAGATTGCTTTCCACCCTGAAAGCAAAGGTTTGGCCACCTTTGTCACCTTCAATGGTGTGTTTTGTTACACTAGGGTTCCATTTGGCCTCAGCACTGCCCAAAGCTGTTTTCAGAAAGTGATGTCTACTATCTTTGCTGGGATTCCTGGGGTGGTCATCTATTTGTATGACACTGCTGTGCATGACCCAACTCCTGCTGCCCATATTGAACATCTGCACAGAGTGTTCAAAGTATTAGCTAATCAATACCTCACACTGGATGGCAATAAATGTGTTTTTTCAGTGCCTCGCATTGAGTTTGCGGAGTTTAGTCAGACTGCCAATGACATCTGTCCACTCCAATCTCATGTGGAAGCAATGCAGCATATCCCTGGGCCCATAAATGCAGCTCAGGTGGCCTCACTTCTTGGAGTGACTGCCTACCATCTTCTATTTCTGCTGCAGTACTCTAACACCATAGCCACACTACTTCACCTACTGATGATAGATGTGCCTTGGTCTTGGACTCCCACCTGCTCAGAAGCTGCCTGTCTTTTGAAGAAGCAGTGTTGTCCCAGCTACAAAATGTTACTGATCAACCCATTGCCTTTGCCTCCCGGGCTGTAAGGTCAACTGAACAAATACTCTTTGGGTGAGCGTGAAGTCCTAGCTTGTGTCTGGGCTTGTGAGCAATGGCATGTGCTTGTTTATGGGTGTGCATTCCTGCTACACATTGACCATCAGGCACTTATTGCTCTACTGTCAACCTCTGTCTGAACATAAACATGCACTGCCTCAGGATATTGGTGCAATGGCAATTCAAAGATGTTTGGATGTTGTACCTTGAATGTAAAGAGACTTGTATACAGGGGGTCCTCAGGTTACAACGTCTTGACATACAATGTTTCGAGTTTATAATGCTCACTTCCATAAAAACTTTAAAAAATTGAGACATGAGAATGAATAAAGGTAAGAATCTTTTTTACACTTATTTTTTCTGTTACTACATTATAGTGTACAGTACAGTATATTTATGTCCTTTTCCTTTTTCTGTGGCTTAGTTGTGTTTTTATGTTCTAGATTGTGATTTTGCAAGTGTGTTAGGATAGGTAAGTGACAGGCTAGGGTGTGTTTCGACTTACACCAAAATTCGGGTTGCATCACTGTTGCAGGAACTGTGTCATAACTTGAGGACCCCTGTATATTGCAACATTGACATTTGCTTGGCAAAAGGATTTTATTTTTTTACAAGTATAATAATGTTCATAATATTTTGCAGTTCTGTGCACACAGTGTGTATCAATTCATGCTGTGCACTGGCAGCGGACTGGGAATTGCATAATGGCACACATTGCTGTTGTTTTCCTCAGTCAGCTGCTCTAACTCTTGTTTTTTATTTTTACGTTTTCTTTCATTTGTGACACATGAAGAGAGACTAAGGAAAAGATGTCAGTGATACCTCAAGTTCACTTCACTAAGTTTTGTTTTCTATCTTTTTCCTCTGTTTTTCCATGGTTTGTAGTAAAGACATCACTCAGAATCATGGGAAAATCATATGGTGATTAGATCGTGAATATTCAAAAAAGGCATATTTATGCCATACATGGTTACTTACAGACAATAATGGGAAGAGCTCTGCATGCATGCATAATTTTAAGTTGATCTGAGATTTACAAAGGAACTTGGCATGGTCCATGGTATATGTAACAGTTTAATAAATCCTTTATTTTTTTTTTTTGAGTGTATCAGTTTTTTGCCTTTCGAGCGTAAGGAATCTAAGCCAGGTTTTCTATATAAGGACTTTGGGTAATATCATGCAATGTTGACTTAACTGAAAGGAGCTTTAACTCTTGAACTGACAGGAAGGACAGCGCTGAGACACCAGTGTTGAGTTGCTGTAGTATTGTGTTTAGTAGAGCCTGGTCAAACGAACACCCTGTCAGATATGACAAACACCTCCACTCCAAGGTCACTTTTGTTACATTTTTGTAAATCAGCTTTTATTTCTATATTATTTTACCTGTCATTTGATTTTCATTTTAGTTTAAGTTTAGTTGTACACATTTTTTGATCATTTTTATTTTACCTTTTATTTTTGGTGACCTACATGAATTAGTTTTTATTTTGAGAGAATTATTTCAGTTTTGTTTTCTTTCTAGCTTAAAATTGCCTATTCGATGAAGATTAAGTAATGTATGCATAAGAAAGGAATTGTAGACACTTGCAGATATGCCTATAAAAGACTAAAAATCATTTTGTTATAGTCTTTTATATAGAGATTTACAGTATCTTCTGAATGTTTATACTGTAAATTCTAAGTCACCCATGTTGTAGCAGGCTCCATCTGTTCAGCCAGCAGGCTGTTTACTTTGGCAGGACTAGGTAATTCACACAACCTAGTGAATATTACTGATTTAGTAAAAAGTTGTACCATACATGGTTTTTTTGTGTTCAATCAACTGAGGTGACCAGACAGCAGTGTAGAAAAAAACAAGCTTTGTTGTCAGTTCAGGTGAGATTGCTTGGTTGTTTCTATTACCACAAGGCCTTCATAACTTTATCATGACAACAGTGGTAGTTACCATCTGCCAAAGCTTTTGGAAAGCTGCTGAGGATTTGTTTCAGAGTTCTGTCCTCTCAGAGGACTACTTTTGTACTTTTCAACAATTGTACAAGTTGGCAGGGCATAGAGACATATCTTACACTGACTTGACAAGGACTTTAATCTGGTGGAGCCCTGGAATCTGCCTAGTCACTATCCTCTGGACTTTTTCTAGTGCTGCTATGTCCTTTTTGTAGCCTGGAGACCAAAAACTACACACAGTACTCCAGATGAGGCCTCACCAGTGTGTTATAAGGCTTGAGCATAACCTCCTTGAGCTTGTACTCCACACATCGTGCTACCTAACATTCTGTTAGCCTTCTTAATGAATTCTGAGCTCTATCTGGAAATTGATAGTGACAATTCCACTCCTCTCATAAGGTGTACTCACAATTTTTAGCCCTTCCATTGTGTATTCAAACCTAACATTTTTACTTCCTACTCGTAATGTTTTACATTTTACATATGGAGAGATCAGACATTGAAAACACAATGTAGTGAACTGTTGTTCAAGATAAAAGTTTTGAAATAGGTCCTAGTTCCATCTAAAAGCCAGTTAAGAGAGCAAAGTAGAGGATAAGTGTGGATGAATCAATAAACAGAATACACCAGTCGATAATATGCATTTTGGATGAGCTGGAAGGATAGAATAGCAATTTCAGTATTCAAGTAAAAAAAAAAAACAAAAAAACAAAAGCTATAACAATAGTTTAAGGGGCACAGATACTGAGAAATTCCGGAATCTTCTAAATGTTGTGAAGAAAAAATGACAACACATGGTTAATGAAAAAATGGGATGATTATCACCATATCTAATGGCAAATGGGCACTTCTGTCAGAGAGAATGCTTGCACAAATATCTGTGCATGGAGAAGAAGGAGACAGTAAGTATAAGATATGAAACTTAGAGTGGTTAAGCTTAAGAGGAGGTTCGTTCCTGTATGATGAGGTAACAGAGGGCAAGTAGGGGATCAGGGCTGAAATCTAATACTTTAGAAGTGAAAATAAAAGAAAAAGCCATGCATCTTCAGCATAGAGGTGGTAAGATAAGCCATAAAAAAAGGAGTGCTTTGGGAACACATTTGCTGGGAGAAAAGCTGAGACTGATCTTTGATGCACCTGTACGGAGAACTGTGGAGCGGACTGTGACTTATGCCACAAATCACAAGGTCACAATTGTAGGATTTTAACAAGTTCAACCCAGAATCTGCAATTTCAGCCTTTAGGAAGGAAAAGATAATCAGGGAATGGTCAACTGTATTAAAAGCTATAATAAATTAATTTTTTTAATCATATGCTTTATCTCAAGTTTACCTTTGGCCTGGAAATATTATTGTTATGTTGCTCTGATAAAATTTTGAATGCTTTTCTTGAACTCCTACAATGTATGTACTTTTTGACAAATGCTTATTTAAACAGTACAGTATATACCTTTTTTGTTTTATTTACATTCTATCTACATTATAATCTGTTCACCTTCATTTATGGCTGCAGAAATTATGTTTTTTCAAAGTAACAACCTACTTAGATTAGCAGGAGATAAAAGGCAGCCTGTGAAAAATTACAAACATGCCGTATGATGATCACATCTTAACACCTTTTTAACAGCTTTGATTAAATTTGAACTTGATCAATAAGAAGTGTAGAGGCCCAGAATAGATTTTTAAAATCGTGAGGAAGAAGCAACATTTGCAATACATTTAAACTGACCCTGGGCATCACTACACCATCCTTTCTTTAAATTTGCAAATATACTAAATAGACAAAATATCACAGGCTATAACATATTAAATTGAATAGTTTCAGGGATCATAAAACTGAGAAAATTTGATAGAACATTTTGCACAAATATGTATGTCTATCTCATATTTCTTTAATTTTCACAATTCTGACTGAGACACTAAACCAAAATTGTGTTTATAACTGCTTAAGAGACAATAACTGCATAAGTGAAACAAACAAGACAGGACAAATATGTAACATACAGCACTGCTTTAAAGCCTTGACTTAAATATTTCTCTGTAATAATGTCATGCGTGTAGGAAAGGTAAAACAATTATAAAGTACTAACAGAGCCAACAATCAGAAAATTAAGCTCTGTCAATTATTTTTACCACATGCCCAACACACTGCAGAGTAGAAAAATCACACTGGTAATCAGAGAACTAACTATAGAACACGTCAATCAATCAGTCAATCAACATTTATTTATATAGCACATATTCATACAAAAAATGTAGCTCAAAGTGCTTTACAAAATGAATAGAAAAATAGAAGACATAATAAAAAATAAACATAAGTCAACATTAATTAACATAGAATAAGTAAGGTCCGATGGCCAGGGTGGACAGAAAAAACAAAAAAAAACTCCAAAGGCTGGAGAAAAAAATAAAATCTGTAGGGGTTCCAGACCATGAGACCGCCCAGTCCCCTCTGGGCAATCTACCTAACATAAGTCAAACAGTCCTCTTTGTATTTAGGGTTTTCATGGAAGGACCTGATGATGATGGTCACGTAGACTTCTGGCTTTCAGTCCATCAATGTTGGAGCATCATGATGCTTTGAGTAGGTGGAGGTGGCGCAGGCTGCCACCACAAAGAAACCAGAAAAAGAAACAGAAGAGAGAGTTGGGGTCAGTACGGATTTTAGAGCCACTATGAATAGTTATTGTAATGAATTGAACATACAAAGTATCAGTATTAAGTTAAAGTGAAGTTATGAGAAGGCCATGTTAAAGTAATGTGTTTTCAGCAGTTTTTTAAAGTGCTCTACTGTATTAGCCTGGTGAATTCCTATTGGCAGGCTATTCCAGATTTTAGGTGCATAACAGCAGAAGGCCGCCTCACCACTTCTTTTAAGTTTAGCTTTTGGAATTCTAAGGGACACTCATTTGAAGATCTAAGGTTACGATTTGGAATATAATGTGTCAGGCATTCCGATATATAAGATGGAGCGAGATTATTTAAGGCTTTATAAACCATAAGCAGTATTTTAAAGTCAATCCTGAATGACACAGGCAACCAGTGTAGTGACATCAAAACTGGAGAAATGTGTTTGGATTTTCTTCTCCCAGTTAGGATTCTAGCAGCTGCATTCTGCACTCGTTAAAAGTGATTTATGTTTTTTTTGGGTAGTCCTGAGAGGAGTGCGTTACAGTAATCTAGTCGACTGAAAACAAAAGCGTGAATTAATTTCTCAGCATCTTTCAATGATATAAGAGGTCTAACTTTTGCTATGTTTCTTAAGTGAAAAAATGCTGTCCTAGTGGTCTGATGAATATGTGATTTAAAATTCAGATTACAGTCAACGGTTACCCCTAAGTTTTTTACTTCCGTCTTAACTTTTAATCCTAGTGCATCAAGTTTAATTCTGATAACCTCATTGAATCCATTATTGCCAATTACTAAAATTTCAGTTTTCTCTTTATTTAGTTTGAGAAAATTACTATTCATCCATTCAGAAATACCAGTAAGACATTGTGTTAGTGTATCGAAAGAGTCGGAGTCATCAGGTGCTATTGATAAGTACAGCTGTGTGTCAGCAGCATAGCTGTAGTAACTCACGTTGTAACCTGAGATAATCTGACCTAACGGAAGCATGTAGATTGAGTAAAGGACATCACTACCCACATTGAAGGAGCACAATATCCTAAGAAAAAAAAGTTTATTTTTCCATTTCTTTTATAGTTCTAGTGTGTTATTAGACCAGTCCAGCCTGTCATTGATGTGGACCCATAAGTACTTGTAGGAGTGGACCACTTCTACATGCACTCCTGTATAGTGACCGGACATAGAGACTCTTTGGGGCGGTGAAAGTCAATAACCAGTTCCTTGGTTTTGCTGTGATGTTAAGTAGCAGACAATTCTCTTTGAACCAAGAAAAAAACATTCTCCACCTGACTCATGTACTCTGTCTTATCCTTCTTGTCCATACACCCAATCAGGGCAGGATCATCACAGATTTTCTGCAAATGACATGGCCTGGTGTTATATTTACAGTCTGAGATGCACAGGGTGAACAGAAAATGTGACAGGGCTATTGCTTGTGGTGTTCCAGTGTTGTTCTCCAGATGGGAATAAGCCTTTAGGAATAGATAGATACTTGCATTGTCCACTCCAAACTGCAGTGTGCCCATGTGATTTCTCACAAGAGGACTCATATAGTCAAGGACAAGTCTTGAAGGTCTTCATGATGTGGGAGGCAAGGCCCACTGTCATTAAATGAAAATGTATCTACCTTCTTTGAAATGGGAACAATACAAGTTATTTTCCACAACAGTGACAATTTCTGGGGTCTTAGTGACAATATTAGATTAGATTAGATAAACTTTATTAATCCCAGGGGGAAATAGAGGCATACAGTAGTAGGAACATAAAAAAAACAAGGACATAGACTTATAGTATAAATAGTGCATTTAATCTATCTATTTAAATAAATAAATATTCTGTGCAGAAATTGCAAAACAAACTTAAAGAGTATTAGCATTTAGTTTGGGGCATTGGAAGGAAGCATTGAATTGCCTGATAGCAGCAGGCAGAAAAGACCCCCAGAGGCGCTTCTTAGCACACCATGGTGGAATGAGCCTATGGCTAAAAGTGCAACAAAACAGTGCTTCCTGGACAGGGTAGAAGTGATTTTTCATAATGGCGTCCAATTTTGCCAACATCTTCTCTTGTACAACATCTTCCAGTGTGTCCAGGATGGCTTTTCTGATAACTTTGTTCAGGCACTGTGCACCTTTTGAGCTCAAGTTGCTTCCCTAAAAGACCCCATCACAGAGCAATAGACTGACTACTACTGATTAGGAGAACATTTCCAGCAACTTGCTATTGCGGTAAATAAACACGCCTTGACACAGCAAAACAGGTTTGGGGCAGCCTCCAGTATAATTGGAAGTGGCTGCAAATGCAAAAGTTGAGAAAAATGGTCTTTACAGACAGAAGTCAAAAACAGAACTAAACAGGTTAGGAAACATGGCGGACATATAGTTGAAAAACAGGAAGAAGAGGGATTTGGGGACCGGAACTGGAAATGTTGTCATCAGGCTGTGACTTCTTGGGATATGGAAATGACGTTATTAGGAGGTGGGCTGTTCTGCTGGTCTGGAAGTGACGTCTTCTGGGACAGAACCAGAAGTGATATCATGGGAGTCAGGTGGTCTGCGGGGAGATGAAAGAAAGGATAAATGCCCTCTGCCACCCCCTGGTCTGACTGGAAATTACCTTCTTTTGAGCCCTTTAGCTGCCTCCCATGTACACATGTGACACTATGTACATCAAAGACCTTTTTAGGATGTATAGTCTGATCTGTCCCTTCTTCAGTGACGCTCACTGTGTTGTCAGACCTGTCCAATTTGTTGTTTATATGAACAGGTTACAGAAGATGCCATAAAGTTGTTTAGCACAGAAATTAAATACTCAGACACTATCTCCACCCAGTTGTGCAGCTTTTCCTGTGGGTAACCACCGTAGTTGCCTTGGTACATGGCCTGCAGGTATTGACAACCTATAGTAATTGTCATAGTTGGACTCATCACTGACCATACTAGTTGAAGTTTTTAATGCATAAAAAATGGTGTGGGGTTACTGACTATTGGAAGAAAGTGGTGATGGTCTATTAAACAATTGGTTCAGGGTGTTATCCTTGTTCAATTTCCCTTCCAGCACTTTAGCTCTGGATCCCTTGAGTCCAGTAATGATGACCAGTCCATTCTGAATGTTTTTCATGACATTCTGAGTAAATGTCATTTTTTTAATAAAAATGCTTGTTTATTAACTCTAAGAAAAGATATTTAATTGTTTTAAATGCTTCTGGATCACAGCTATGCCTTTCATAAAATAAATCAAACTCTCAATGCAGTATTCTACTTCATTATCCGTACATTTATTCACTTGATATGCGGGGGGTTTATGTTGCTTCATTGGGCTTTTCAAACCATGCCTCAACTGGGTGTTATGCAATTAAATTTCATTATGCTAATGTCTAATGCTAAATGATTTTATATATTTTTTTAAGTAGTCTAATATTTATACTGCAGATTCATTTATAAGAGGGCAAACAGTTATTAGAGACAAGTTTGCATGTCGTAAAGCCTGTTTATTCAGTGGGAAATAGAATATCTTAATTATTTATAAAAAAAAATTCGTCTTTGCATACTGCTTAACACCTTTAGACAACTAACAACATAATTAGTCAGGGGGGATCCTCATAACATTGTCCTGTCTATAATGACCCTACTTGACATCTAGTTTATTACAACCATTACTTTTGTATTTTTTTTAATACTGTCTTCTCACCAGACTCTCTGGCTTAAGTTTCTTAATTATCTCCTAATTGCCTATGTGACAATTTACAGTTGAAATAAAAGGCCAACTCACCAGAACGCACAAAAAAGTTAAAGAATTAGTCAAGCCAATAATAGACAAATCATAACATTACATCGTCATCAAGAACTAAGTGGCTTTTACAAATGTGAATTATAGGAAAATGATATACATTTTTTTGTCTTTGTCAACTTTCAATAACCAATTACGTCTAACTCTTCTGCAATTTATCTACTTGTTCTCTAATTACCTTCCAGCTTCATAAACAGACCTTCTGGCAGTGGGGTTCATTTTTGTCATTGCTGTTCACATTGATTCTTCTTATTGTAAAAGTGTATCCCTTCTGCTGCTGTTACCAAGGAAACAATTCTCATGAGAGAAGGAAGCCAGCCATCAGAGGCTAGGGGCAAGATTCCATTTACTGTTGTATTTCAGGTAAAGTGTCTAATTTTAATTCTGCAAGCAAAGTTTATTGAGCAAAACTATTCTTTTGTTCCTCTGTCATTGAAAAGACAACCTCATATTACACTCACAAAGGATAATATAGTGCATTTGATAATGGCTTTTGATTCAATTAGAATGTATATAAAACCATTAAGTGTAAATGTACATTTGGACTTTCAAATGATGATTTCATAAAAGAAACACTTTAAAATAATTAGATTTTTTTCCCCAAGATCTACATGAAAATGCTTTTTGTAAGTGCATGCTACTTAGTGGCATTGATGACATCTAATTATGTAGAGGGAAAACCAGAAGGTTACACTTTAGACTGACTTTCGCACCCACAACTCTATCTTTCCACTGGTCTCAGTGCAATCTTTATAAAGGATTGCTGATTAGTAATCTAAGGGTCCCACAATTAGGGTTTTTGGCTTTTCCTTTCCCCTTTTTTTGATCATTATTTTCCTTTTTTATGTTTTGCTTTAGTTTTTTTGGTTTTCTCCTGATCTCTTACCCTTACCCATCCTATCTGAAGAGCAAGAACACACACTTTTTCAGCTTGTGAGCTACTTTTAAAATGACCCGGTCAAAATGATCTACCTACTTTAAAAATGTTATATTATATTAATATATAGATATATATATATATATATATATATAGATATATATATATATATATATATATATATATATATTGTGATGAAATAAGTCACAAAAACTATTATGAAGGTTTGGGGATTGACCCTTTATATTGTTTCACACAAAATATGGTCAAGATGACTATCAAAGATATCAGACATTTGACATCGACATGGAGTTTCTGTCGGCTTTTATATCTTGACAAAGTGTTCGGCAAGGCAGCTGAAGCGCTGCATTATGGGATCTGTAGTTTATTGTGTTACCATTGCTTTATCTCCCTGGGCCATTAATAACAATAATACAGTATATAAAATGATCTCGCGGGCCGGATTTAATTACACGCCGGGCCGGATGTGGCCCGTGGGCCTTGAGTTTGACACATATGGACTAAATAGAACTTGAAAAGAATGTGATCGCGCAATTCAGATTGAGTTGACGCGCACTACAGTACATCGAGCCCGCGTGCTATTGTGGTTTTGCCTGTGTGCCTCAATAAGTCACCCTCCCCTCGCTCTTACTTTCATCTAATCTTACGTTCATCTAATGAATACACTGAGTATGGCTTTACCAAAACAATCATTGATCGCAAATAAAGTATCCATTATTCATAAAGCTTCAATTGGTGATCTGTCTTTCTGCGTTAACCGCATATTTTTTCATACGTCTCAAACCAAGGGGATGCGAAGTTAAAATGAATAAAAATGCGTGCGTACATACTCAGTGCATCCCCTCTCAGGAATCGAACCTCTGAGCTAGAGGCGAAGCCTGTACTATTGCGCCACGGCGTGTGGTTTATCTATCTGAGCGTAGCAGTGTAATTCGGTTTTTGTTCAGCACTCTTTGGAACTGTTGCTTTTTGTCTGCGCACTGCTCACGTTCACGTGAGCAGCTCAATATGGTTTTATATGTCACTCGTTCACTACTAATTGTTTCGCTGCCTTCTTAATTATATAATGCATGTTTTCTTAAGCGCTTTTTGGAGCTCTTCCTGGTTTTCTACGTACTGCGTAATTACGTGGGAGGCGTGATGATGTCACACGAAACTCCGCCCCCCACGGCTTTCAAGCTTAACTCCATTACAGTAAATGGAGAAAAATAGCTTCTAGTTATGACCATTATGCGTAGAATTTCGAAATGAAACCTGCCCAACTTTTGTAAGGAAGCTGTAAGGAATGAGCCTGCCAAATTTCAGCCTTCTACCTACATGGCAAGTTGGAGAATTAGTGATGAGTCAGTGAGTCAGTGAGTCAGTCAGTCAGTGAGGGCTTTGCCTGTAATTAGTATAGATATATATATATATATATATATATATATATATATATATATATATATATACACACACTTTATATATAAAATATTTGTTGGCATACCTTGCATAACTGCATAACTGAATAACTCTTATGGCACAATAACAATTCAATACATTTATGGTCACTAAGGTATTTGGACTTAATCATGTTGGAAAAGGCTGACTCACATAAATAAATACAGCTGAATAATGCAGTTAAGGAGGTAGCACATTTCCTCATGTTTGGGTACTTTTCGTTTGTGAGTAAGTTCCAAAACTGTCCATGAGCTCCAGACTTCATCTGAATGTCATCCTGTAGTGTCAAAATCTCATCCTCCACTGTAGAGCAGTTTTAGCTGAAACAGTGTTGCAATTTCTGATGCGAGTAAATCACCCTCAACATCTTCCTTAAATGGATAGCACATAAATGTCGCGATTGGTTCAAGTAAAGCAAAGTCTTGAAACCGTCTGTCAAAATCTGACAGACAATTTTCAATCTGCTCTGTGTAGCGTATGCTGTCAAGTTGCACACATGCCTTCCATTCCATGTTCAGCTCTGATGCAAGGTTTTGGATGTTCCCCAAATCATGACGCTGTAGCTTTGAGGACAGATGTTGCATTTTTTTTAAAAAATTAAGGCTGTCCGATTAACTGCAATTTTACTTCCCTCACCTTTTTCTTTCTCAGACTGCTTTTCGGAAGGAAGTCAGTTTCGTAGTTTTTATGAACAGTTCGAAAGTGCCTTTCCACATTTTCCTTCTTTGGAATAGCAATGATAGATTGACAGATCAGACAAACGCACTTCGATTGTGACATTGTGAGAGAAAAATATCCTCTTCCAATTCCACATGTCCAGCCCCCCCTACCAATTTTTTTTTCACATCCCTTCTTTAGTAGATATAAATTGAAAGGCTAACTAGATCACTTAGATAGCCGGAGTTTTGATGTAACTCGCGCATTTGATTGCGTGTGCGGGATGACCCGTGTGTTAGAAGAAAAGAGATCTCAGACTGGCTGTATGTCAATCAAGTGGCAAATGCCATAGAGAGGATATGATAGACTAACATCTAAAAAATTTTTTCTTGAATGCAACGCGATCTACCTGCACTACCTTTCCAATCTACTGGTTGATCGTGATCGACGTTTTGGGCACCCCTGCATTAGGCCAATGATATCAGGTGCTGCTTTAGTTTGGGCCACAGTTGCCCAAGGACTATTTAAGCACGCCTTTTGCCACATATTATTTGCTGTGGCATTAGCTTCTGAAGCAGAGAATGGAGGAAAAAAAATGACAAAAGAAAGTCAGAGGCAAAGATCCTCATGGTAGACTGGCAAGTTCCTCTTTCAGAAGAAGCTGCTATTGTGCAGAAAGAAGGTTGTATATATTGTATAAACTTTTCTGTAATAATCAAAGCCAATTATCTTTGTATTCACACCAAAAACTTCAAATGCAGAGCCAACATCTTTAATTTCATGGCATGCCAAGTTAGCTGGCTAAGGTCACTTACTTCACATGATATTCTTTGGAGCTACAGTATTTCAGGAAGTAAGACTGCCCAACCATTACAAAATATTCCATCTATCCCCTATTAGAGCAGGGCAACTATCATCTGGTTCAGGGTGTAACTCTGCTTTACTGAGACTATGATTACCCATCAATTTCTTTATAGTGAAAGAGGGCAGGAGTTTAAAGTCTGCTGCCTGTTATGTCATGTTCTTCCTATTTTGCCATTTTTTGTTACAATAAACTTGTCATATACACAAGTTGATTCTCATCCCATTGCTGCCTAAAATGGGCAGTTCTTCAGTGCCATAGAAGGATGAATATCTGGTGAAATGCAGAACCTTCAGCTTTTTCCTCAACTGAGCCCTACAGACTGAGCAAAAATAAATTGTGGTTTAGAATCTGCTTCTTCAGACCTTGCTTCAGTGTACTTTAAGTCTAGGTACTTCAGCAACGAATACTGGATTGCCCAGGAAACGCAGCTGTTCACTTCTGTTACATACTCCGTCTCTCACACTTCTTGACAAAATTGTACCAAGAATGATGTAGGGATCCTTCACATCTTCCTACAAAGCTATTTTTTTTTGCAGCCTGCCTAAACTTGGTAATAAGTTATTCTCATTGGTAAGCAGCTTTGAGCAAGAAAGCACTACATTTGCAGATCCAGAGATCAACACAGTCTACATTCTGGTCGACATGCTTTTCACTTTCTGATAGAAAAAAAACTTATATTGCAATACATTCCAAAGAATGGAAAGAAACAGCAGTATTAGTCAGTCAGCCATTACATAACCCGCTATATCCTAACACACGGTCACGGGGGTCTGCTGGAGCCAATCCCATCCAATACAGGGTGCAAAGCAGGAACAAATTCCCGGGCAGGGTGCCAGCCCACCACAGGACACACACACACACCAAACACACATTAGGGACAATTTAGGATCGCCAATGCACCTAACCTGCATGTCTTTGGACTGTGGGAAAAAAACCCACACAGACATGGGGAGAACATGCAAACTCCACACAGGGAGGACCCAGGAAGCAAACCCAGGTCTCCTTACTGCGAGGCAGTAGTGCTACCACTGTGCCACCGTGCCACTCCAGCAGTATTATGTTTTTTATATAAAATAAAAAACAATAAAACAAACTTTCAATTTTTCCATTGTTTACTTCACTTTATGACACTTTAAAGCTTGGTAATCATACAGTATGACACCCAATAAACACCCAATAAGAAGTCAAATGAAATTAGACCATTTATTGGCTAACTTAAAAAGATTACAATTTGCAAGCTTTCGAGGCAGCTAAGGCCCATTCTTCAAGCAAGATGTAATACAGAAACTGGAATTCCCTGTGTTTATATAGACACTAGGACAGAAACAGTATTGGAAAACCTTTAAGTGTGTCAACTTAAATGTAAAAAATTAATAGACCTCTCCAGACTAAGATTTATTTAGCAAGAGAGGAGAACAATGTATAGTCAAGATCTTTTGATAAGATAACTGTCCAACAAAGTTTTATGAAGATTTTGATGAGTTTTCCATACAATGTGGATCAGTACCCAGGTTGCCTGTGTCATTCCGAGACATATAAACAGTCCTCATATCTGGCCATATAATTCTTGTCTCTGTTTAAATCATGTTGTAATGTGTTAAAATTTAGTATCAGTTTAACTTCCCATTCCAGTTTCTGTATTACATCTTGCCTGAAGGATGGGCCTGAGGTGCCTCGAAAGTTTGCATATTGTAATCTTTTTAGTTAGCCAACACAAGGTGTCATTTTGCTTGACTTCTCACGACATTCATAATGGCTAACATGGTACAAAACCCTAGAACTACAGTATGACACCCATAAATAAAGGGACAGTTTTGTTTTTTACTTTTTAAAGTGGGGGTCCATAACATAAAACTACAGTATGGTGTTGATACAAGTACACTGTTCTTTAAAGCTTTCTTCTTATGTACTCTTGTTTAAGTATAGGAAACACACACACACACATATATATATATATATATATATATATATATATATATTATATAAAAAAATCTTGGGTTGAGACATGAGCTTCTCAGAACGACACTGACGTCCCGCGAAAACAACGAATTTAAAATAAGATTACGGATATCTAACGTCTCAGTTGTTGGAATGCTTTTTGCAGACACACTTCATGTGCTGTCAGCTTTTAAAAATTGTATACGTTCTAGATGGCACGTCTATGGCTAAGCAAAGAAGAAAGAGCAGCATGTTGAAAAGAGACCCAAAAGCATTGGAGAGAAAAGAAGGCAAAAAAGAATGCAAAAAAGAACAATAATAATCTATGTGCAAATTCTGAAAACAAGGAAAGTAATAATCAGCATAGGTCCAATTGGGATCAGAAATAAAAGACTTCATAAAGATGTTCAAAAATGTTGGCACGATACACATGCAGAGCAATTTAAAGAATATGAAAGTAGTAAAATTCGAAAGTATCAAAAAAATGAAGGTAAAGATCGAATTAGCACAAACAAATGCAAATTGTTACTCGGTGAAATAACGGAACTGTA